>NW_025920434.1:0-106706 GCF_902686445.1 Sciurus carolinensis
AAAACAGAAATCAATGGAACCAACCCAACTGATGGAAAAGAGCAGGAATACTTGATAACATCAAGCCAGAAGTGCTAAGACCTGAATATGAACAGGACTCACACATTGTGGCCTCTGTCAATGGCCCAGCTGCCCTGATGAAAGTGCTTTCCTTTCTTCCCAACTGCCTCCTCCTTCTGTGTTTTCCTTCTGTAAAAATTTAGAGTACCTTCTATTAGCTCAAGTTCTATTTGAACAAAACAGATAAAAGTTCTTAGTCTTTTTTAGTTGGTGCCTTATGATTATACTGAAAAGTGGAATTTGTTATGTCATATTTGTATATGCTATATCTAGAACACACATTCAACTGGGGAAAATATAATTTATTATTATTCTTATAAGAAGTAAGGGTATAAAATGTAACTTTGTAAAGTCAAATGGACATACTTCAGGAGATGCCTGAAGGCACTTATTACTCTAAAGTTGTTGTGATATATAAGGAAAAAGATTATCATCAATAAACAAAAGCACTTGAAGAGCTTGCATCCCCAAATACTGTGCTATTTCTGAGGAAAAAAATATGCCTTAAGGATCATATTCAAAATCCTGTGAAAACTGTATGCTCAAAGATATTCACATAAAATTAACTTAAGTAATCACCCAAAAAGGAGGAACTCATGATTCCTCATCAATAGAACATTTAAGTAAATAATAAATTCTCCTGATGGCATTTTATACAGCCAGTTGAAAATGATTGTGAATATAATAAAATGCAACATTAGAGTGGCAGTGGTACATTAAAAAATAGAAACCATATGAGCTATATGTGCACTATATTTTCATCAATATAAAACATACCTTGCTGCTTGCAAGTGGTTAGAGTGCTGTGATGAGAGAGTGGCAGTTCACTTTTTTTTGACATGATCATTTTATAAAGGAAATGATTTTCTTATGTAACTATCCCAGCCCAAAGTGTAAGAAGAACAACCCTGTATTAAGTGACTTAACTGCATTAAAATCATTCTGTTTAGCATTCCCTGAGGATACAATTTAGAAAAAAGTTTACGTTTTATTACCAAAAATCAGATGTGTCTACAAAATAAATTTGGAGTCATTAGTGAATTCTATCAAACATCTAAAAAAGAAACAGTAACAATTCTACATAACTCTTCCTGATAATTGAGGAGGAATACTTTTCAATTTTTTCTATGAGGCCAGATTTACCCTAATACTAAAAACAGACATAAACATATAAGAAAGGAAAAATGCAAACTAATATGTTTCATAATGTAGATGCAAAAATTCTAAACATATTTTTACCAAAACAGATTGGGAGTTGGTATATATTTAAAGAATTTAAACTAGAGCTGAAAAAGCAAAAGAGAAGTGGAATTTTCTGGCTCTCAATGAAGTCAGTAGGACAATTTCAATGACAGAGACAAAAAAGATTATAGGGAGGACACCTACAGGAATCTGAGATTTATTCTAGTTTCATATTTCTCAGTGCAGGAATAAACCAGGAATATTGTCTTTACCCAAGAAAGCTAAGAGGGATCACTGATAAATCTCAGGTGACCTTACCTCAAAGTCATATTGTGTTCTGAATAATGCCAAGATTGATGAGGTACACCTGGCCTAAGTAAAGTAGCCTTCAACACATGATCAGAGAAGCCTCCATATAGCACTGCTCCAGCTCAAACTTTATATATGTAAGGTGAGCATTGGAGGGGACATTGAACTTCTAAAAAGATGATGAGACCCTTTCTCATTCTCACCAGTGACCACTGGTGAAACTTTATTGGGATTAGGAAGTTTTCATCTTCCTAATTTCTGATCAAGATGCCTGTGACATCTATCATAATTACTCCAGGGTATCTTTGGAATCCTTCAGGTAAGTAATTGTGTGATTAACCCAAGGGGTGTTATGTCTGATTTTCCATTAATCCAAGCCCATATATGTCAACCCAGGGCAGTATTGCTGATTATCCTGACAGAGCATCAATTTCAACACACCACCTACTGATCAATGCCCAAGGGGGCCACATCTGATTCTCCAGGTTTCTAGGCTGTACCTCACCTACCACATTTTACTTAAAATTTTTTTTTAGTTTTCAATGCATCTTTATTTTATTTATTTATATGTGATGCTAAGAACTGAACAAGATGCCTCACACATGCTAAGCAAGTGCTCTAACAGAGATAAAACCCCAGCCCCATATCTCACCCCCTTTTAAGGCCATTTCATGGCTAAGTTGTATTTTGGAAAACAGTGTTCTTCCTCTTCATTTCTCTATCACAGTATAAAAATGGGAAGCAGCCCCACCTCAACCCACTCCCACTGAGGAAGGGAGATTAAAATTAGAAGCAATAGGGTTAAGTCCATAAAGTGTTACTAAGGAGGTTAGAGTCAATTTGATCCTTGGGCAAGTATACATGCTTAACACAGAGAAAAGTCCTAAGCCTGAGCCCATTAACTGCACTTCTAACTCAAGTAATTAACTCTTTCCACAGATTCATGTCAAAGCTCAGATAAAAAAAGGGTAATGACATGATTCTTAACCACTCCCACAACTGGAAAAATCAACTCCAAGTTTGTGATCTCTTAATAAATGTGAGGCATTTCACATCCTAGTATAAAAATAGATCTTGTAGCTAACAGCTAAAATGGTAATGAAATGTGAGGAGGTATTTCAGTGGAGGTGAAAAGTGCTTGTTCCACACTAACATACCTGGCAGTTCTTAGTGAGACCCATCTCATCTCCCAGCATGCAGCCATTCTGACAGAGGAAGTGTTGGGCCAGCCAGTTGACTCCCTCCTGTTGATAAGGGCATAGATGAATTTCTAGAAATAAAAAAAAAGCAAAACCAGAGAGTAGACATATGTGGGCTAAGCTCTAACACTTTGAATGAAGGACATGGCTTACATTCCCTTAATCTCAAACTTTACTGTTCATATCATTTACTGGGAAGTTCTAAGTATAAAAATAGCTGATTTCCAAATTACTTTATGTGCAGACTTGGTTCACCAATCAAAGCCCTAAAATAGTCTGTTAGTGTTATATATTCAGTGTTAATTGATAGATGAGAAACTTAGCTTGGGATTTGTTCTCTAATACCCAGCTCATGCCATTGTCCTTTCATGGAAATGAAGTGCTCCCAGTAATGATGCAACTTAACAAAAAACACATGGATTGTTTACGTGATTGCTTAATGGAACCCATTTTAATTTGCCATTTGTGCCATGTTGTTACTAAAGAAAAGAGGAATAGTAAAACACCATGACCCTGAATGTTCCCTTTCTGTTCCCAATAACCTACCAAAATTAAGGGAACAATGAGAGCAAGCCTGATCTGGAAAGTCCAGATACATATTATCTTAAGGGACACTGGATTTCTCTCACGCACACTGGGAACTAGGGCAAGTTAGTGTTATGTGTAAAACGCTAGTTCCTTGCATGTACACTGTGTCAGCTGCTCCTTGGGATGCTGGTCATACAAGCAACTAATGCTAATGTCACTGCTTCTTCAGTCTAACACTTAAACCCCCCTGAATGGGGAAGAGCAAAGAACTGAGAACATTGGGGAAAGGATACAGGTCATTCATTTGACCAGTGCCACTAGGCAAAACACCACAGGAAAGAAAGGTACTGCTTGAAGAAACACCTTAAGGGACACAGATGCTTTCAGTCAGTCTGTTTCCATGGAACTCTTCCTGGAGCTGCCACTGATCTGCTATAAGCTTTCCCCAATGAATCTTATCTCCCATGCTGTCCTCAAGCACCTTCTCTGGCCTTCCCACAACCTAGAACAAGTGGGCTGTGAAATGACATATGGTAAAGGACAAAATGAAAATAGGACTGTATGCTTCAACAGAGAAGCAGAGATAATAATGAAAATGTGCCGGGGTCCAGCCCTAGCAGGAATTCATGGGTTTCACACCGGTAAACGGGGTGCAGGGAGACAGCATTGGCGATGGATGGAGAATGAAAGACACAGACTCTAGTTCTGGTGCAATCAATCCCACTTTATTTTGGGGAAGGCTGGGTTTATATACATTTTTCTTCAGGCTATAATGACAATCTTGTGGTTAATAATAAAGAAGTTTTCAAAGCATGGGCAGAAATTGTTTTTAACAAGGAACAGAAAATTATGAGAAAACAGTAACCTTACAGATTATCCTTACCTATTCACAATTGTTTTAAGAATCTGCTATAAACTTTCCCCAATGAATCTTATCTCCCATGCTGTCCTCAAGCACCTTCTCTGGCCTTCCCACAACCTAGCACAGTGGGCTGTGAAATGACATATGGTAAAGGACAAAATGAAAATAGGACTGTATGCTTCAACAGAGAAGCAGAGGTCCATCTGGTTAATATCTGAATTGCTGAGTTAAGGGGTACAGGAGGGCAGCAGTCTCAATTGTAATTGTGTACCAACGTTTATTATGGGGTGACATATTCTTTGTAGGAAGGAAGGAATGTTATGAAACCTTATTCTCTTACCTCACCATCACACATGAACAAAACCATTGTTAAAATTTAAACAGCCTGTTGGAGACAAAGGCAGATCTACAACTATTTTCTCCAGAGGCTTTCAGGGACTCATTGTACGGTTGCAAAATTATTTTTAATTTTGTTAGTGGTAAAGACCCATTGTTTTTCAGATTGTAGGTAATATTTTCTGGAATTTTTGTTATATTCCCTTCATCCCCTTAAGCAATCCATTCAGACTGAAATGAGTAATATATTATCAGAGAAAACACCATGCTTTGGAGCAAAACATCCAGCAATTCCTTTTAGGATGAGCCTTTGCAATCATCCTCCAGAGGATCTTTGTCAAGCACTGAATGGAATTCCAGACGAACCCACAACTCCCCCTTTCTTATTTTGTAAAGTGAAGAGGCCTTCTTGAATTTTTATTTTCTTGACTAGTCTGAGGATTACTCGGAGGACGACTGGAAGACAAATAATTAAAATTAAAATACATACTCCAATCAAGCCATATTATAATATTGTATTTAGGAATGTACTATTAAATATAGTTGTTTTATATGATGAAACATTTGGGAGGCCAAATTATCTGCTGGAACAACCGAGAGATGAGCCTGACTCAACATTCTTATTTGTAGTTGTAAAGCATTGATATCTGGTGCTATATTAGTATTATTCCAAACTCCTCTAAGGTGAGTTTTAACTTGTTCCCAATTAGTATTATTATCAACCTTTAAAGGAGTAATACAAATCCATTTATAGTTAGCATGACATCTAGTGGTCATTCTAGTTTGAATATTTTGAATCTCAATTCCCATAAAGAGAATAGCTTCTTCAAGAGCATTAATTCTAGTTTCTAATTTTTTATCAATTTGTTCTTGTGCCGCTAAAGCCACAGAGACATTATGAGATAAATCATTTACATGTGAAGCGGTATGAATTTCCTGTACAAGCACTGTGGTTGAAAGAGCTAAGGAAGTGATTATACTGATTGAAGCTGTTATTCCTAGGATCAAAGCTGCAACAAATCTTTTTGGTCTTAAAAGTTCATTAACTGTTTTTAAAATTTCAACACCTGGATCATCATACCAAGATTCTGGAAGATTGACTGACAGTATAACATAATTAGACTGATGTACAATTAAAAACACCTTTAAATCTTTAGACATGGTTGAATTAATACAATTAGTAAGAACACAATCATGACAATAAATGTTATAAGCTTCCTTATTTTTAGTGATATTGAAATTATTTATGGTAGACATAAGAATAGCATGAGGAGCATTTATACAAGCACATACTGCAAAGTCATTAGGTTTATTTAACTTAGGTCTTTGTAGTAGTACTACATTAGTAGCTTGCTAATAGTTTATACAAGTCAGGAAAGTAAGAGAATTTACCATGTATATGGTCACTCCGATAGATGGGTGTTACCCATCCAGGAGTAAACCATCTATGAATAGGCTCATTGGTATGAAAAGGGTTAAAATTAAAATGTACTGTTTTATTTCATCTTATCTTTAAACAAAGTTTATAATCAAAATCAGGAGAAGACACAGAATAATCTGTAATAGTAGTAGCAGAGACTTGTGGCTTAAACTGTAATGCAGTATGATGAAAACCACATTCAAACCATTTTGGGAAATCTGTTTCTAAATTGAGTAGATTCCAAGAACTGTCTTTACGACTGTTAAAATCATCACACGGTTTAAAAGGAGTCGGTAAAGCCACTGAAATATTTGTATCATTATAATTAGCATATCCAAGTTAGGTTATCTCTAGGGACCATATATCTCTTTCATTGTCTTCTTCTCCTGGAGAATCAGTAATGTAAGTCCTATAACTTAAAGGGAGACATCTCAATGGCACATGTAGATTTTCTGTACTAAAGCACATTGGTGTCTCTTCAGTAATTCCATGAAAAGTAATTGTAAATGCTATTTTATGTGGTATTAAAGGATCTGCAATCCCTCCAAGTAGTTGAGGCTCATTAGTAAATACCTTAATATTAGATCTGCTCCAAGTAGTTGGATGCAGTAAGGGAGGATTTGGAAAATAGGTCCAGAAAGCTTTCCCTTCATTATCATAAGCATGAGTAGGCAGTACCTGAGTCGAAATGAGAGCAATCAATGCAAAATACAAAGCCTCTGTGGTTTTAGCTTTTCCGGAGCTGTTCACCATGTGCTCAGCAGCGGCAATCAGGCGTTTCACTTGTCCCCAAGTCGGCAGGTCTGAGTTGCAAGTTGCGGATGATTGTGCAAGACGCAACTGTCTCATCTTAAATACTAGCCCATTTTTGTCTGTCTGATTGGGTTGATAAGGGATCCAATACTCTTTGTTCTTTCTCCTTCGAATAGGGCTCATTGTAGTGATGTATCAATCTGTCTGGAATCCACAAAGGTGTTTCAGCATCCTGTGGAAATACACAAGCATAGCCTCAACCGGATGTCAGAAGACATCAGGTCCTCTCCATTTACCAGATAATAAATCTTTCCATTTTACTAAAGTTTGTTTTGAACTTTTACTTTCCCAATGTCTCATCATTGCAGTATTTCCCTCCTTATCAGTATTTAGATGATTTAAAACAAGTAAAGCATGTTGTAAAA
The DNA here is from genome assembly GCF_902686445.1 of Sciurus carolinensis. Classification (NCBI taxonomy): domain Eukaryota; kingdom Metazoa; phylum Chordata; class Mammalia; order Rodentia; family Sciuridae; genus Sciurus; species Sciurus carolinensis. The sequence goes on from NW_025920434.1 coordinate 7,075, forward strand.
TATGAAGTGGGGAAGAGTATTTAAGCTCTCCATCCTTTAGCTTATTTATTTGTATTTTTAATCTTTGGTGGCTCCTTTCTACAATTGCTTGTCCTTGTGGGTTATAAGGAATTCCTGTAGAATGAGAAATATTAAACCTGGAACAGAAATCTTTAAATGGTTTTGATGTATAAGCAGGAGCATTATCAGTTTTTAATTTTTTAGGCATTCCTAAAACAGAAAAACAAAGGAATAAATGTTGAATCACATCCTTGTAGGCTTCCTCAGTTCTGGCTGAGGCCACAATAACATGAGAAAAGGTATCAACTGTAACATGAACATAAGACAATTTTCCAAATTCTGATATATGAGTTACATCCATTTGACATAAGACATTAGGTAAAAGTCCTTGAGGATTAACTCCCATCTGTGGAGAAGGAATAAATTTAGGACAAATATGACAATTTTTATCAATAGTTCTGGCTTCTTCTCTAGAAATATGAAATTGTTTTTGTAAGGCAGATGAATTTTGATGATGATTTTTGTGTGATATAATAGCTTCTTCTATAGCTGTTAAAATAAAATTTTTAGTTAAGTGATCAGCATGGGTATTCCCCTGAGCAAGTGAACCAGGTAATCTGGAATGTCCCCAAATATGACCTATAAAGAAATGTGAAGTTCTGTTATGAATTAAATATTGAAGTTCTTGTAACCTATGTATAATTTTAGATGAAAAGGAGAGTGTTGCTGTTTCTATGGTTGGAAACATTTTAACAATGTATAGTGAGTCTGTGTACAAGTTAAAGGGTTGAGCAACAGTCTTGAAAGCATAGATGACTGCTTCTAATTCAGTTCTTTGTGCAGAAGTTTCTTGTGTCCATAGAACTGTGGGTTGAGAATTAATTATTGTAACTGCTTTTCCATTTGATGACCCATCTGTAAATATTAACATAGCATTGTTAATTGGAGTTGAGGAGCACCATTTAGGAAATATTATTTCTGATTGAAGTAAAAAATGTAGTAAAGGATTATTGGGCAAGTGGAAAGAAATTTTTCCTGTGAAATTTAGAAATGCAATAGCCCATTGATCATCAATTTGTAATAATTGGTCAAATTGTTCTCTTGTGTAAGGAATAAATATTTCATGCATTTCACAAGCAAACAATTCTTTATTTCTAAATCTGGCCTTTAATACCAAAGAAGCTACCATAGTAGGATAAGACATTAATATTTTCTTTCCTGATACTGGTAAGTGTATTCATTCAAGTGGATCATTTTGCCATAAACAACCTGTTGGAGTATGTTTTGTTTTTAGCACAATAAAAACCCAAGGCAAGTTATAATTAACTTGTTGCAAGTAATGTTTTTGAATTGCAGTTTCAACAACTTGTAAGGCTTGTTCTCCTTCTTTAGTTAATATTCTACTTGAGTTAGGATCTGAGTCACCCTTTAGTATTTCAAACAAAGGTTTTAAATCATTAGTTGAGAGTTTTAAATAAGGTCTAATCCAATTTAAATCTCCCAATAATTTTTAAAAATCATTTAACGTTAATAGTTTGTCTTTTCAAATTTGTAACTTTTGAGAGCTGACACAATCTGTTTTTATAGTTCTTCCTAGATAATTATAAGGAGGTTCCTGTTGAATTTTTTCAGGAGCCACTATCAGACCCCACCTCTGTAAATCTTTAATCAAATCCTGTAATATTATTTATAACAAATGGCTTTGAGAATGCGCAATCAATATATCATCCATATAGTGAATCATATAGCAGTCTGGATACTTTTGTCTACAATTAATTAAAGCTTGATCTACAAATTTTTGACATAATGTAGGACTATTTTTCATTCCTTGAGGTAATACTTTCCATTGAAATCTTTGATAAGGCCTTTGTAAGTTAGGTGATGGTAAGCTAAAAGCAAAATGCCGTCTATCTAGTTTAGCTAAAGGGATAGTAAAGAAGCAATCTTGTAAATCAATGACTATAATATGATAGCCTTTAGGGACAGCCAGAGGAGAAGGACATTCTCCACTAGCTGCAGAGTATAAGGGGAAGTAGGTCCTAAATCTTTTATAGTTGCTTTTAGTTTTTTTAACATTTTAAAAGAGAGAGAGGCTCCCAATGAGGCTCTCCTCCCTCATCTATAGCCCATACTACAGGGCAACAAATACTAACATCTCCCTGTTTTTGTGCCTCACTAACAGCACCTAGAAATCCTACCTCTTGGACTTTTCTTTTTATTTTATCTGGGGGTTTAGGAAGGGCTGGCACAACAGGAGCCACCAAAGGTGGATCCTCATTATGAGATCTGAAAGTGGGTTCTTCCAAGTCCTCCTCATCAGATGGGGAGAGCTGATCAGGTAGACCTTTCTCCTTTTTACCGTCTTCATCATTGTCTGATTCACTTTCATTTTCACTTGGAGTTTCCTCTGTATATTTTTTAACGGAGGCTGTCAGCAAAGTCTCCTTTTCTGACATTTTGTCTGGTGATCTTACCCTTTTACTTAGCTTCTCACTTTCACGTCTAGGGTCTAAACAGTCCCTAAAAGGATTCCACAATGCAAAAGCATCAGCAGGGACTCTTTCATTGCCATATAATGTATGATGTGTATGCATAGCATTGCCTACCTTTTTCCAGGCTTTAACATCTAAGGTTCCCTGTTCAGGAAACCAAGAGGCACATTCTTGCACAAAATAAAAAAATCTTTTTGATTGAGCTGTTCTTACATGTGTTCCTCTTTTAGTTAATAAGTGCTTAGCAATATCAATAAATAATGCTCTTTCTTTGCTTTCACTACCTCCCTTGGTAGCTGTTCTGTCTATCCCTGCCTATCCTTTCTCGGTCTTCTCTACCAAGGGGTCCGCAGCACACCAGGCAGGATCCTAGCTGTCTCAAAAAGGAAAGAAATTAATAATAAATGGGGAGTTTACCTGAGTGCCCCACGTTGGGCACCACTTGCCAGGGTCCAGCCCTAGCAGGAGTCCATGGGTTCCACACTGGTAAACGGCGTGCAGGGAGACAGCGTCAGCGATGGATGGAGAATGAAAGACACAGACTCTAGTTATGGTGCAATCAATCCCACTTTATTCTGGGGAAGGCTGGGTTTATATACATTTTTCTTCAGGCTATAATGACAATCTTGTGGTTAATATTAAAGAAGTTTTCAAAGCATGGGCAGAAATTGTTTTTAACAAGGAACAGAAAATTATGAGAAAACAGTAACCTTACAGATTATCCTTACCTATTCACAATTGTTTTAAGAATATCAAACTATTATTATCTAAACTCTATGTGACCTAAAACTATTCTTAATATTCTCATGGTTAAAACAATAGACAAGTAATCTCATGTGACTCTCTCTACTATGTCCATCTGGTTAATATCTGAATTGCTGAGTTAAGGGGTACAGGAGGGCAGCGGTCTCAATTGTAATTGTGTACCAACATTTATTATGGGGTGACATATTCTTTGTAGGAAGGAAGGAATGTTATGAAACCTTATTCTCTTACCTCACCATCACACATGAACAAAACCATCATTAAAATTTAACCAGCCTGTTGGACACAAAGGCAGATCTACAACTATTTTCTCCAGAGGCTTTCAGGGACTCATTGTATGTTTGCAAAATTATTTTTAATTTTGTTAGTGGTAAAGACCCACTGTTTTTCAGATTGTAGGTAATATTTTCTGGAATTTTTGTTGTATTCCCTTCATCCCCTTAAGCAATCCATTCAGACTGAAATGAGTAATATATTATCAGAGAAAACACCATGCTTCGAAGCAAAACATCCGGCAATTCCTTTTAGGATGAGCCTTTGCAATTATCCTCCAGAGGATCTTTGTCAAGCACTGGATGGAATTCCGGACACCCTCGCAAAAATATATGAGCATCTGTCTATCTATCTATAAATAGTGCAAAAGTAAAAGGTTGGAGTGGGAGATAAAGAGTGACCTTCAAAGAGTTCATGTGTATACCCTAAAATCAGTGAGTATGTTACTTTATTTGGCAAAAAAGACTCCACAGACAAATCTAAGGTTCAGGGTCTTGAGATGGGAAGATTGTACTGAATTATCCTGGATTACCCAATCTAATCACATACATCTTTAGTAAAGGGGAACCTTTACCAGTTGTGATTAGAAGGAGGTGACTATAGTGAAGTAGACTAGACACCCCCACCCAAAAGATCCTTGCCATAATTAACCTTCTCCTCTTGTCAGATCAGCAGGATGTCTTAGGGTTTGAAGCTTCCTCTTTCTTGTAAATTCCAGGTTTGTACACAAATGGCATGACAGAGTTAGTCTGCAAGTTTATGTACACAAAGATATTATCTCTGTTTTCTTGATAAAAACTTATGAAACCTGGTTTAGGGGATGGATCAGAAAGCAATAGTCATGTAAAACCTCCAACTTTCTCCTCCTACTGGATATAAAGTTCAAAAACTTTCCAAAATCTTTGTTCAGAGGAATAATTCTTAAGCAAAAGCCACCTTGGACCCTGCAGTCAATGAACCTGCTTCCTGAAATCTCCTCAGGTGTTCAGCTTCTCCTGTCCCACATTAACAAAAGGATCCATTATATGCATGTTGCAGGATCTAAAAAAAGGAGGACAGAGGCCCTGGCATAGTTTTCATAATTACCTTTTTTGTTTAGTTTTTTGGAAGAGTGGCCACACCTGATCTGTTGGGTCTCCAGAGTTAGGCCTCTTTCCTAGGACTCCAGTAACAGAAATGGTCTGACTCTTGACTATATCAAGTAAATGTCTGGGTTATAATATTCTAAATAGTTTTGTAAGATATTACCATTGGAGAAACTGAGTTAGGTTACATGGGATCTCTATTATGTTTTTTAAAATGAATGTGAATCTGTAATTACCATAAAAGACATTTAATTAAAATATAAAACTATATCCATAAAGATAACAGTATTTAATACTTGAGACAACTGCAAAAAAAAAAAAAAACTATTCAAGAAAGTTAGGCAGAAAAAAATTTAATATAGGAAATTAGGTCAAAATAAAATTGTTGGGAGGGCTAGAAGAGTAGCCTCCAGGTTTAGCTTCCTGGTACAACTACTGAATAACTACCATAGAACTGACTTATTCTGGTAGCATCAACCTCCATGACCAGGAATCAAGGAAACAACCTGAAAGCACTGGCACAAAAAAATATAGGTTATTTCCCCAAATGTTTTACAAAGAACACAAACTACTTCTGAATTTAGGAACATAAAAAAAAATTAACTCACAAAGATTAATTTCCCAAAATATTAATTTATTCTGGCAAATAGGAATTATAAGTTACAATATTCAATAATAATGCCTTGCTACTTCTACTTTCTATTTCTTTCCCTACACTATCACTTTATAAACACCAGTTGATAAATACCCCACTAATTTTCCTATATACTTCTGCTTTTACTCATTCTATCTCATTCTCTTCATCTTCAAACCTCTTGTCTACTCAATTTCATTAACTCATATCCACATGTAGGTTTCTCTGTAGCTGGATATCAAAGTGCACACACTGTTGATAGGCAAGCACTTAGCTATTTACACTTTAGTGGAGATATGCTGAACACAAAGGTCAGTCCAGAAATTCGTACTTAGTTTGGATAAACACTTTTCCAGACTCCTACTCTTCAAACATGCACCCTCTCCATACATCTGCATCCATCACTCTTCTAAGCAGAACACAGAACTGCACTTTTGGTTTCCTTTGGAGAACAACAAAACCTCACACTCCCATGGTATTTAGTGCATAAGTATGAACTGAATGAACGCTTTCTTTCATACTTTGAAAAACATTGTTCACTACTCTAGAAACTCGATGGACAGGGACCATTTCAGCTTTGTTGTCTCCCACACCCAACACCCAATAGTATGCTCTCACTAGCATTTCAATAAAATGATGAGTAAATGGTTATATTATTATTGAGCACAATTCTGTCACTCCGCTAAGGCACCACCTCGTTCCTGGTCTGATAAATAAGGACAAGGAGGTTGGGAGAGGCTGGATGGAGGGTGGGCACTGCGGTCGCTCCCCGCACTCTCCAGGTTAGAAGACTAAAAGGAGGGCACGTGGACCTGAAATCAACAACACGTGTGGTAAGGAGCCTACAAACTTTTGCTTGTTTGCATTTATCAAAATACAACTTTGAGGGAGATAAACCAGTGGCAAAAAATCAACTGCGCCTGCACAGTCAACGGAGAAGAAATCAAAAGTGGGACGTTTTCGGAGTTTTACCTAAGAAACCGCACAGGCCTGGCCTCCAAATCCCCGGAACCTGAAGGGCACTCACACAGCCTGGAGCGCCAGGATGCAGTCTCTGCTCTGAGACCTATGCTTCCCGCCGTTCCTTTGCAAGTTTCCCGTCCCACCGGCCTGGCCACCCGGATGGGGCCTAGGCCCAGCTCCACCCTCTGTGCGCCCCGCTTAGCCTTGGCACCTTGGGCACCCACCCACCGCCGGCAGACCAAAGACCCCGGCCTGCGGCAAAGCTGCCCTCACGACTCGGCCATCAAAAGGCCAATGCCTCGAGTTGGCGGGTGTGAGCAGTCCTTCCCCCCGGAACCCACTTACCCGTCAGGCCGCACTGGCTTAAATCCTGCTCTTCCACGTCCACACCTCCTCGGGTCTGTCCTTTGCCTGATGAGCTCCTAAGAAACCCCGCACGTCGCCCTCCATTTGAACGCGAGAGACTCCGCCCACCGGCCCTGCACGCTTGGCCTTTCAGCTGCGCCAGAAAGGACCTGACGGGCACCGCGCAACCTTCAGGGGGTGCATGCTGAGGACGTCTCCGAGCTGGAGCTGTGAGTCAGTCAGTCTCACGGTTAACCCGAGAATTCTTGGGTAGAGTGCTGGAATAGCTACTCTGTTCTCAGGACCGTGCTCAATTCTGTTGACTCTAGTGATAAATTTTTTTAGACTCTGAAATCCCCTGACCTGTACCCTGTTAGCTGTAGGCCAGGTGAAAGCCTTTGAATGTAGTGAATTGAAATCACCAAAGATGTTATGCCGCAAAGGATGTTTCAAGGAAACCATTGGGAGTAGATTAACCAATGTGTTAACTTAAGGGTGACTCAACTTCGGTTTTGAGTGATTTTATGATGGAGTATACCACTAACACAAATATTATGATAATAACAAAATAATTGCATTTATTTATGTAGTTCTAAGTGCTACCCTGAGGAGTTTTCACATATTTTCTTATTTAACACTCACAAAAACCCTTAAATAGTTCCTATTTACTATGACTTTGAATGGGAATTGGCAAAACAGGGAAAACAAACTATTATTTTCTTGTTTTATTGTTTGTGCTATTTAGTTATACATGACAGCAGAATGCATTTTGATTCATTGTACCAAATAGAGTACAATTTTTCATTGCTCTCTTTCTATACAATGTAGATTCACACCATTCATGTAATCATACCTGTACATTGGGTAATGATTTCTCTCAATCCATCATCTTTCCTTCCTCCTGCCCCCTCCATTCCCTCATTTCCCTCTACACAATCCAAAGTTCCTCATTTTTCCTAACCCCCCCACACATGTATCAGCATCCACTTATCAGAGAAAACATTTGGCCTTTGGTTTTTTGATCTTATCTCAGTTAGCATTATATTCTCCAACTCCATCTATTTATCTACAAATGCATAATTTTATTCATCTTTTATGACTGAATAATATTCCATTGTGAATATATACCATAATTTCTTTTTTCATTTATCTATTGAAGGGCATATAGGTTGGTTCCACAATCTAGCTATTGTGAATTGAACTGCTATAAACTTTGTCATGGCTGTGTCACAGTAGTATGCTGATTTTATGACCTTTGGTATAGGCCAAGGAGTGAGTTAGCTGGGTCAATGGTGGTTCCATTCCAAGTTTTTGAAGGAATCTCTGTACTGCTTTCCAGAGAGGTCACACCAATTTTCAAACCCACCAGCGATGTATGAATGTACCTTTTTCCCCACATTCTCAACAACATATATTGTTGCTTGTGTTCTTTATAAATGCCATTCATTTGGAGTGAGATCAATCTTTTAGTAGTTTTGATTTGCATTTCTCTGATTGCTAGAGATTTTGAACATTTTTTCATGTATTTTTTGATCAATTGTATATCTTCTTCTGTGAAGTGTCTGCTCAGTTCCTTACCTTAGCCCATTTATTGATTGGGTTTTTTTTTTTTTTTTGGTGTTAAGTTTATTGAGTTCTTTATAAATTCTCGAGATTAGTGATCTATCTGAAGCGTGTATGGTAAAGATTTTCTGTAGACTCTCTCTTCACATTATTGATTGTTTACTTTGCTGACAAAAAGTTTTTTAGTTTGAATTCATCCCATTTACTAATTCTTGTTTTATTTCTTGTACTTTGGGAGTATTGCTAAGAAAGTCTGGTCCCAAGCTGACATGATGAAGATTTGGACCTACTGCCAGAAACTATTATTTTCTAAGTAACATGATCAGAATATTATTTCTATGTAAGTTAATCTTGGTGCTTCCATTTTAGAAGTGCACCCCCCTTCAATAAATTTATTTTTAACTACAAAAGAGTTCAATTTAGGTTGCTTTTTCATAGAAACTCCAACAAAGTACAGTTTTATGAAGCTTATTTTGTGTCTTGAGTCTTTGTAAATACTGATTGAGCCACCTTCTTTATGAGCCAAGTACTCCTTATGATACTGGAGATAGAGGCTACTAATCTTATGGAGCTTATATTTGAAAAGGAAAAGACAAACAATAAAAATCCAGTAGTAATCAATGCTAAGATCAATGCTGAGACAGAAAAGCTGTGTCACAGCATATGACCACATTGATTTTGTGCAGTACCTTCCCTGTTACCCAAGTCCTATGCCACAGGCCTATTGCTGGGGATCCTAACAAATCTGAAATGCCCCAAAACCAAATGGAAAAAATAGTGGAGAAAAGAAAGAAAGGAACTTTATTCAGTGTAGCTGTATTGGAAAGACAAGTGATGTCAAGTGTCTCAGTCCTGTCTTTCAGGTTTGATGTGAGCTTTGGCTTAAATAGAAAAAGAACTGGGGTAGGAGACAAGAGGTATGGGTACCAAACAGGCTTGGTCAAACTGTAGTGTGGTCTATTATTTTCTTGAGTTCCAATCACACCAATTCTTACTGGTGTTGAGGAAATTGCAGCAGTTCTAGGGGCAATTTCCTCTTGCTTCATAGATTATGTATCTATTAGATCTATGACCCTGGAATGGGGGAAAATTCAGCTCCCATGGGACTATACTGCTCATGCTGAGGGAGGGCAATCTCTTCATGGTTGATCTACCTGCAAGACTCACTGTGGAAAATGTAGGGTAATGACTGAAGACTTCTAGGTACTACTCCAGGGCCATGGAACAGGACACAGTAAAAGCAGGCAGTTTGTGGAAAGTACCTTAGTTTTTCTGACCTTAATGTCTTCGACCTTGAAGGAAGCACATTATCAACTTTAAATGAATACTCCTTTAATGATTAACATGCTTATGCTTATATAAATTTGTATAGCCATTATGAAATGCTATGGGGCTCCTCAAAACAACAACAACTAGAAATAGAACTATGATATGATCCAGAGTTGAACAGGAATCCAACCCAAAGTTTAATAAGGTAATAAAAGAGAAACACTAAATGAAGGCAGAGATGCCAAACTTTATCCTGCTTTAGTTACCCATTGGACAAAAGCAAGTCCAAAAGAAGAGACAGGGCTTTTAGCAAAGGCAGCCTAAGTCCCTGTTTTACTCCCCTATTTGGGTGTTTTCTCAAAACCTTATGATTTATATCCTTTGGTGGATTCTCTGGAAGATCCTCTTTTCTATGAAACTGCTACTGAGTGTTTTTTTGCATCCTGTTCTCTGTTTGACTTATTTCCTCCTATCCAGATTCTCATGCACTATATTTATCTATCTCATAAAGCAATGATATCAACAACCTGCCACTTAAACAAGAGGATGCTGATTATTTTTAGCTTAAACATTTCAGAGATGGGGTCCTAGCTATAAGCTAAGTAGAGCATTGGTATATTGAGTCTTAAATTTAAAATATAGTTGGGAAAGGCTAGCTGAGAGACTCCAGGTATGCAAGTCACATAAAACATTTAGAAGTTTTACTCTGAATGATGTATGAAATGAGCCTAAAGGGGAGAAGCAGAGACTTCAGTTAGGAGTATATTGCAATAGTCTGGGGAAAAGATGAAAATTTGGGGCCAGCATGGTAATAGTAGTGTGATGAGTAGATATATTGAACAGGTAATGCCTAGAAGACTAACAAATTGAGAATTGGGGAGAAATCAGAGAATAAAGGTGATTTCAAGGATTTGACATCAGTATGTGGTAGAATGGAGTTGCCATATGGAAGGAGGAAGACAGAACAAAGTGTTTGGGGAACATCATGAGTTCCTTTTTGTGCTGATAAGTATGCAGACATAGAAGAACTCTCATACATTGCTGATAGGAATGTAAATCAGTACAGCCATTATGAAAAACGCTATGGGGATCCTCAACAAAAAACTAACAAAAATAAAAATAGAACTACCATATGTCCCAGAAACTCCATTACTGAGTATATATCCAAAGGAAATAAAATCAATATGTCAAAGAAATATCACTTCCATGGTTAGTACAGCACTATTTATAATAGCCAAGATATGGCATCAACCTAGATGCCCTTTTGTGAATGAATGAATAAAGAAAATATGGTACATATATACAATGGAATATTTTTCAGCCAAAAAGGATGAAATTCTATCATTTAGAGGAACATGGATGAGCCTGTGGGACATTAAGTGAAATAAGTCATGCACAAAAAAACACTGCATATTTTCACTTAAATGTGGAAACTGAAAAAGTTGATATCATAGAAGTGGAGAGTAGAATATTGATTGCCAGAGTCTAGGAAGAGTGAGAATAAGAGGGGAATGGAGAAATGATGGTTAGTGGGCACAGAGGTGCAGTTGGATAGGATGAATAACTTCTAATGCTCTCTAGCACAATGGAGTTCTTATGTTGATGATAATTAATTGAATATTTTAAAATAGTATAGAGGATATTGAATGTTTCTAATGATATAATGATAAATATTTGAGGTGATTGATAAATCAATAACCCTGGGTCTGATTATTTCACATTGTATACACATAATGAAATGTCACTGTATCCCATAAATATGTACAATTATTATGTCCATTAAAATTTGTAAAATATATGTATTGAAAGCTTTTTTCAAAAGGAATTCATGTTGAGAAAAAACAATTCAATTTTGGACATAGTATAATGAGACAGTAATACTGATCCAAATACAGGTTTTGTATAGTTAACTGCATAGACTTTTCTAGAGTTCAGGGGAAAGGGTTAGAACTAAGAACAGATAAGGAAGTCACAATTTTAGGATGGAGCTAAGTTATAATATCCCCAAGACCATGACTGGAACTATAAAAAATTACTAATCATTGGTCAACTCATATTTAGAAATTGAGAAGAGGAGGCAGCTTAAGAGAGTAAGATCAGTCAGTGAAATAGTATGAGAACTAAGAATATAGTACTTCTAAGACCAAATGAAATAGGGTTTCAAGAGTGATGGTCTGCATCAAATGCTGTTAAGATGTGGAGTAAAGATAGAATAGAAAATAAGCACTAAGTTGATCAACATTATGGTTTTCAATGGTCTTGGCAAGAAGTCCAGTGCCTGACTTGAGTGACTGCATAAAGAGAATGAGAGGAAAGAAGGTGGAGACAGCCTATCTCACCCCTTTTGAAGAATTTTGATGTAAAATGAAGCGAAACATTGGCAACAGTAACTACAGATCAAGGGCAGTTTATTTTGTTTTAAGATGGTGATGTTAGAGTATATTGAATGCTGATGAAAATAATCCAGTGGAGATAAAATCTAATGATACAGGGTAATGTTCTTGAGTGAGAGGAGGTGGGATCTAATAATGCACAAGTAGAGGGGTTGGCCTAGACAGTAGAAGGCACAGTATGAAAACAGATTTGGTAGTGAGAGCACCTGATCTCTCCTGACTCTATTGTCTAAATGAAATAAGAAAAAATGGCATCTGGTGAGCTTGTGTGGGAGGGGTGTTGGGGGTTTGAGGACAGAAAAATGTGAAATAGTTGTCTAGGAAAGTGGAGAGTGAAAGCATGAGAGGAATATGCTACCATTGCCAAGCAGCACTGAGGGTCACTTGAAGTTTATGGTCAGGAGACCATGCAGCATGGTGTGTGTTGGCTGCAGATGTGGAAGAGTTAGGGAATCGAATCTTACCAGGGTTGGATATTTGCCAGATGAATAAAATAGAGAGTGATAATAAAGTTGGTCATATCCCCAGTGTCTAGAATAGAGGTGAACATGATAGATAAAGTCCCTGCAATTACGGAGCTCAGGTTCTACTGATAAAGAAATATAAAAAGTAAAGAAAGTATAAATAAACTGTCAGGTAGAATAGTGCTAAGAAGGTAATGATATTGAGAGTAGGACTGGGGAGGAGCTGTGTAGAGTGGGTTAAAGAGGATGTCACAAGAAAAATGACATTCAAATTAAGGTCTGAATGATGGTAAGCCAGCTTTGTAATATCAGAGGAAGAAAGTTTAGGTCAGAGGGATCACAAAGTCAAAGCCATTGAGACAATATTTGTAAGGGATAATAAATATATTTAAAAATTGGTGACAGAGCTGGGTACAATGGAGCACACATATAATCTCAGCTACTTGGGAGGCTGAGATAGGAGGATGACAAGTTCAGGGTAACCCCAGGAAACTAAGTGAGACAGCCTCAAAGTAAAAATGACTGTAAAATGAAATAAAAGGTATGTAAAATGAAAAGCTATGTAGCCCAATGTTAGAACAATTACCTAGCATGTGTGGGGTCCTGGGTTCAATCTCTAATGCTAAAAGAACAAAAAATAGTAGAGATGCATTTGAAGGTATTTGGTCATTGATAAGAACATGATTGAAAGTGAGAGAAACAGATTCCAGGAAGACTCCCACAGGTGTTTAGCCTGGGATATGGATGTTTGTGCTACCACTGAGGGATTATAAGAGAGAAAATCTGGTTTGAGGGAAGGAAGGTAATAAATTCACCTTTAGAATGTATTAGATTTGTACCTAGAAGAGTGTCTGGCCCATAGGTAGCACTGAGAAAGTATTCTTAAATACTTGAGTGAGGGGCCTTTAGAACTGTTTGAAAATATAGGACCTGTGATTGTTACAACCCTGAGGGAAAGAGAGGACATTTAACAAATGGGCAAACTAAGGCACAGAAAGTTTAGGAAACTTGTTCAATATTTTCTAGTGAGTCAGTATTAACTGCCAGAATGAAGTCTAGCTCAATTCATTTTTCATTCATTGCTCAGGCTATATAGTCATAATGCTTTTATTAATTCTGTTTTATTCCTCCACAAAAGGGAATGCCCTATGACAGCAGCAACCCAGTAACATTAACAGTAACCAAATCATGCTTTTGATAGATCGCAGCATCAACCCCAAACAAAACAAGCATGATTATAGCACAGGTTAGTGTATAAGTTATATTTGCTGTCCACTATGTCCTTGATCTACTTGGGTACAATAGGATACTAGTTGGCAGCATCTAGTGAGTCAGATATGGAGCTTCAGTAAAAGATGTGACCATAAGGAAAAATGTTTCAGACCTCTTCTTGCATTCATGAATTTTGGGCGAAGGTTAGGATTAGGTCAGTGCTCTACACTGAATTGAAAGCAATTTGGGTTTTCTTTCTCCCAAGCAGGGAAAAATTACACTTGACTTTGATGTAATTATATATCTCAGGCATCAGATTTATTTAATAAATGTAAAACCCAAAGACCCCAAGACCCTGAGAAGATATACCAATGAGACTGTGCATTTAAGTATAGCAGGAAGTGTTTACAGAAATCTTGCTCAGAAACCTCTGAGAATTGTCACTTCCTTTCAATTCCAAAGGTAAGGGCACACACTAAAAAATTGTCAAAAACTTATTGAGAACATAGGTCAGAGATTGTAGATATCTTTGCACTGAAAATTGTCTGTGTGTCTTTTGTTTGACAGAGCAGTTCTTGTTTTCATATTTCATTTGTTGAAAGTACTGGAATTGAACCCAAGGTTTTATGTGTGTTAGGCAAGCACTGTCCTACTGAGCTACATCCCCATTCCTTTTTATTTTATTTTATTTGGGGCATGGGTAGTCTGACTAAGTTGCCAAGGCTGGCCTCAAACTGTGATCTTCCTGCATTAGCCTCCTGAGTAATTATGATGACAAGCTTGTGCCATTTTGCCCAATTTTTTTTCATTCTAATTTAATACTTTTTTCAAATTGGTTACAAGTAATTTCACTCTTTTTGGTCCAGTGGGAAAACATTTATGAGATCTACCTAGCTAGTCCCTAAAGGCTTTTAGTGTACTACTGCTGGAGTTAAATTTTCTGACAGATTTTTATGTAAGGAGCAGATCACCTCAGCAGTAAAATTGCATAAAGTCAAATGTGCCTCCTGATTCAGCCTATGCTGAAATCCTAAGAACACTATGTGACCTTCCTCTTCCTCTGGGTTGATAAGATCCCAAAGGCATCTTATACCCTAACTGCACAAAGCCTTGGTCTTAGGTTTGAAAAATGACCATATATTTTGCACATATATCTGTATTCCTGAGGTACACTTGTAACATTTAGCAAAGAAAGTTCACCATTTTGATACCCCATAGTGCTCAAAAGTGGAATGTAAAATAATCTTCTACCTCAGAGGACTTAAATAATCTGAGAGTGCTTCCAAAAGGCCCATGATGCATAGTAATTCATAGTGAGGACAATAATAGTAGTCCTATAACATTGTTGAGAACTAAATTGACCACTTTTTTAAAAATTAATTTTTAGATGTTGATAGGCCTTTATTTTATTCATTTATTTATATGCTGTGCTGAGAAATGAACCCAGTGCCTCACACATGCTAGGCAAGTGCTCTACCAGGGAGCCATAACTCCAGTCATACCTTTTTTAAAAAAAATAAGAAACAAAACACAAATTTGATTTTCCAGGGTATTGTAAAAGAACAAAATACCTTAGCTGGAAATAAATCTGGAGATCACCCAATTGTCCACATCTCACCAGTAAAGACCAGTAAAGAGATCAGGAGTTATCCTTCATGGTTGAGGTTCCATGGTAATCTCATTAGCTTGTGAAGTCCACAGGCATAGTGTTTTCCCCATTTTCATGACCCATAGATGTGGTCTCTGAAATCAAACAGAACCACAGAGTTTTTAGAAAATGTAGAGTGGTTGCTTCTGATATGTCTTAAAGGTAAATGAGCTAGAATTACCTGCTAACAACTCCTTCCAGGAATACCCAACTCTAATCTTCAACATTAGTTTTTCTATTAAAACTCCAGGTATTTTTCTGACATTTCTTATTCTTGTATAAGATATAAAATTTGGTAGTATTGTTTGCTGTAAACTTCTTGCTTTAATAAGTTCAAAGTCTTTTGTCTTCCAGAAGAGGGTAGAGGGCACCTGCAAATGGGTTTTCTTCTCCTTACACAAATTCAGTTTTAAAGTTAAATTGTTTTAATATGCATATCCAACCCTACAACTTGTTAGTAACAATTGACAATATCATCTATTTAAATGGTATGCTTATTAAGTGCCAAAAAGTATCAGTCACCTTCATTGATCTCTAACTTGGTTTACTTTTAAACTCATTTTCTGAACAAGTGAATGGAATTGAGGTGCCACAGGTATATTTCACATCATAAAAATTAACACAGTGTGGGCCAGCTACTTAAAAGTGGCCTTATGACATTTCTTAGTTGAACAAATGTGTTGTTTCTTGACTCCATTTTGGGAACTAATTCTGACTATAGTCTTATTCAGATCTAAAATGAATCCCCTTAGCAAATCCCTATACCTTTATCAAATGTGGGCTATAATCAAATGTGGGCTGAAAACCCTGTAAATTTGTTTTAAATAACAGAAAATTCTACTCTTGAAATCCAGTCATACCCTAGTATAAAGGTTAAAAGCACTGTTTTAGATTCAAAGACTATCATTTACAAGAAGTATGGCCTTGGGCAAGTCATTAAACCTCTCTGCCCGTTTTTTAATCTTTAGGAAGGGGTAATAGTAATACTCCTTTTGTACAGTGATCATAGGGAGTAAGTGAAAGAAAAATTATATCAATCACTTATAAAAGTGAAAGCTCTGCATATGGTAACATGTTAGTTATTATTCATACCTAGAGTGAGACCCCCACAGTTTGAGTTTCCTTAAGCATCATAGCCAGGTTTGGCAATTACTGAACAGCAGTGAAATCAATTGAGACAGGGATGATTTTGGGAGGGTAGCCATTATTCTGCCTGATTATCAGTTTTTTGGTTTTTAATCTCTAAATGGATTTGAAGTTAAAATCTGCTGAATATACAGCATGGGGATTTCTTTTTTATTATCTTCTGGGCAAAATTTAAACACCTTATGAACTGCTTCCATAAAAAAATAAACTTTCATCATAATGCTCTGACTTCTCTGACTTTTCTTAACACAGACATACCTATATGGTTCACTATTATATTCTAGAACTAAGAATGATGCCTGGTATATATTTTCTACCCAATATATTTGTTTAATAAGTTAATTTCTGAGAAGGAAGCTATCCTGAGTGGCTGCTAAGAATGTGTATGGAGCTATAGACCCTCCTTTTCACATTTTTTAGTTACATAGCTGTGGCAACTAAGATATTATAAACATCCTTTAATGGACTGAACATATTTTTCATGTTGCTGATGGCTACTTTGAGAACTCTTTCCTGAGATGTACTTCTCTATCAGTCCCATGATCATTATTTGGAGTCTAGTTGTCCTTCCATCCCCCAAAACTTTTTTTATAATTTGTTAGAGGTTTCATATGTAGAATTGATCTAAGTACTTTGAAATTCCACCTCCACTGGTAAGTGTCCAGTAAGAACACCGGGAATTCAGCGTTTCTATTTTCTCATTTTTTGTGACAAATTCCTGGGATTCAGTATATTTTTATTTTCTTCTCAGGTAGTACCACTTGCACTTTCCTATCGTGATTCCTCTTTGATTTTTCGATCTGCCAAACAAGTGTTTTCTCAGACACCACCATTTCTATTTTCTGATCATGTTCCACCTACCAAACTGGTATTTTCTCCTCCTTGTACACCTGAAAACTTTCTAATAATAATTATATTAGCTCTCAAGGCATTAATTTTAATCAATTCTTGATCTCTTCATTAACATTAAGTAAGTTTGATGATAAAAGTAGGTTGTGATATGATATATATATATACATATATATATATATATATCACTTTACTTTGATGTTACCTTATGAATGAAATTACTTGAAAAGTTAATAAATTTCAAAATGATTAGGATTTAATAAGTACTCAATGGTATAAAATAATCTTGATTTTTTTAGTCAAACTGCATATCTAAAATTATTAAAGCATGCTAAACTGTGCTTTTCAAACTTTAATGTACACATGAATTACTGGAGATTCTCATGAATTAATTTGGAGTATACCAAAGTTCTCCATTTCTGACAAGCCCTAAGTGATATTTATGCTGATGATCAGATAACTATTTCACATAGTAAAGTTTTAAAGTATAGACAGATAGGCAAATAGATGCCAAGTGGGCAGAACATAATATAAAATATTACAGTTAATCTTTAATCAGAAAATTAAACAATATACACCCTTTAATAAAATATGTTTTAAAAAAAATAAATTTCATAACTTTCTCAAAAAAATGGCAAAAAAGTGGATAAGACAATAAATGGATTAAAAAACACTTAAAAGGGTGTAGTTGTCCACTTTTGCTACATATTTAAGAATTAATCACTGGGAGAACATTAACAAAGAATGATATCAGTCCATTCATGAGATTCTGGTTTTGTTGTTCTGGAATCCCAATAAAGTTCTCTGCTAGGTAATATAGGAAATGTAAACAGCTAAAATGATAATTAGGGCAGAGATATATTTACAACCACACCTTAAATGAATACTTTGGTTGGAATAGGTAAAGTAAATAAGAAAATACTTGAAAGAAGACTCCTGGAAGTCTTATTACCAGTCAAAAAGAAATAATTATGGGGCAGACAAATGAGTATGATCAATTTTGGATTCCTAGACTAAAGAATTATTTAATAAGAATTGGGAGAAAAATAAACCTGAATGTGGACAAATCCAAAACTCTGTTTTGTGGATATTTAATGTTTTGTGATACACAATCTCCTAATATTTATTCATTTCTGTAATACAAAGGAAGGAGAGGGCCCAAATTGGTTAAGGTGATTTTCTATAATCAAAAAGAATTTAAATGTAATAGATTTGAAAACCTGTGGTTTGTGACGTTCAAGAATAATAGGCTGGATTCATATTACATTATTTTATTGGATTACCACCTTAACCCCTTGAAGTAATTAACTGGAAATTTTTGAGGAAGCAAAAAGTTTGTTGTAGGAAGGAAGACACTGAATTAGGGATTAATGCCATCTGAACCAGTGCTTCTCAGTTTTCATGTGCATCTGAATCAGTTGAGGATTTTATTATGTTAGTTCTGATTCAGTAAGTCTAGGGAGGGGTCTAAAATTCTGCATTTCTAACAATGCCCCTAGTGATCCCCCTTGTGCTGGTCCACAGACCATACTTTGGGTAGCAAGGATCTAGAACAGTGGTTCTCAAATTTCAGTTATTTTTTCTTAAGCATTTAAGTTGTTTTCTTTTTATTTTATGAATAATGCTGACAGTAACATCCTTTAACAATAATCTGTGCAAGTCTGAATATTTGTTTAAAAGGCCATGTAAATTTCAAGAATTTTTATATACATTGCAAAATTACTCAGAAAATATTATACTAACTTATACTCTCCCTAGTATGTTTTGATCTAGCCCATTTTTACTAATTTAAATGACTGTTACCCAACAATAGTAACAATGGGGTAAATAACAACTTATACTGTAAAGAGACTTAGTACATTTTGTTGAGAGAAATGTCTCAATATATATAAAAATTCTTCAGACTTATTCATTCAGCTGAGAAGTTCTCATCAAATGAGTGCTAAGACTGAATTTGATGTGACTACTTTGTTCACATGTTTAGAACTTTAGGTGGGAGAGCTAGAATTTCTGGGGGCTGTTTGAATATTTCTCTATCATAGGTATTTTCTTCCATGTGCCTAGGTTGGCCTTCCTAACAGTACTGTGGTCTCAATGTCATTGGAGTTTTATAGTAAAGATTTAGAATATCCCAAAAAGCCCAGGTGTTCAAGTCTTGGTATCCAATGCAGCATTGTCCAAAGGTGGGTCTTTTGGAAAGTGATTCATTCATTAGTGTTCTGACATCCTCAGTGGATTGATTCATTGACAGTTGAATGGGCTACTAGACAGTGGTAGAAACTGTAGGCAGGTGGGACATGGTTGAAAAGCAGATCAAATGTTCAGGGGGTTACCCTTGGGGACTATATTTGTCCTGAGCCTCTTCCCCCAACCCCTGCTTTCTGGGTAGTAAGAACTGAGAAGCTTTCCTCTGCCAAACCCTTCCACCATGATTCTCTGCCTTGCCTGAAGTCAAAAGCAGTGGAGCTGAAACCTTTGAATCAATGAGCCAAAAGAATTTTTTCTCATTATCAGGTATTTGGGTCACAGCTACAAAAGCTAACTTCTTACTTGGCTGCTGGGTTCCATCAAAGTGAGCCTTCTAAGACATCCAGATGGAAGCTCCACGGCTACTTTTTACTTAGTATTGAAAGTCATTCAGTGCCATTTCAACTATATACTGTTGGTCAAAAGCAAGTCATAAAGATACTGAGATTCAAGGGGAAGGGACTACACAGAGGCACAAGTACTGGGAGATGTGTGGAGGTGGTTTATGTGTGTCATTTGTTTGAATTGTCATTTATTTCAAGACATTTTTCAACTGTTCACTGGCTATTTGTAAATCATGAAATTAGTTCTCAAGTTGCTGTGAATACTTCTAATTTACTGCAGGAAAATTCTGAAGATGGAAAAGTCAGTATTTACAAATTGGTGATCATCAATACTTAAAGAAGATGATGTGCTTCAGTGACTACACTATCCCAGATTATTATCTTAACTTCATGCATAATTCCCAGGTCCTTGAGGATTTCAGGATGTATGCCAAAGACTTCAACCTTTTAAAGTATATCCAGTTCAAAGTAGACAGTTTTGTGGGTGTCTTTGTTTTTGAAGTTCTTCATGAAGTAAATGCATAATGTGTCTTCATTTACCAATGCCTATGTGTAAATATTAGCTTGATATGCTCAAGTACAAAATCTCCACTCTTTGTTCTCTCTCTAAAACACCCCTGGGAAAGTCTCAAGTATTTTGGCTACAGATACAGAAAGATACCTGCCACCAGTATTTTCATTGTCTTCATTTTACACTCTGCTTATAATAAAGGACATGAGGGGAATGAATAGGTATGGGAACTTTAAATCTTACTGGTTCCACAACTTTTCCACTTTTGCTTTATTCTTTTATACTTTCTGAGACACTTTTCAATATATTTTTCATGTGATTACCAAAACAACATGGTGAAGAACTTAGTGACTGGGAACTTACTGAGGAAGAAAAGAAGTTAAATCTGGTGGAGAGATTAGAACACTGATTTAGGAAACAAAACCCTGAATTATGTCCCTGTCAAGGGTGGGCTCTGAGGGCCCCAGAGCCGCACCGTGGCCTGATCTCTAAGATGGCGCCTGGCAGCTTGCCAGACATAGCTGCACTCATAAACAAGTTTTAGGAAGTAACTCTGGTTGGTTGTTGTACATGAGGCGATCCTGGTATCTGCCTGGAGACTGTTCCTTGATAGGCTGACTTTCCTGGTAGTCTACTCTCTGATAGGCTGATGTTCTCAATATAAGTCAGAGACTTGTGGAATAAAGCCCTTTTTTTGGTTTCTGTGATCAAGAAAAGCGTACGCGATGTGATTGCCCACCGCCTGCGGGCGGTGGGCGGTCATAAGTGGTGCCGAAACCTGGGACCCTCGAGTTATAAAGAAGAAACTGATCAGGTAAATACAGGGAAAGTAAAGTACAGTCTGGCCAGGTTAAAGTTCGCTGGATAAGCGATGAGTTAAAGTTCGCAGGGTAAGCGACGAGTTAAAGTTCACAGGGTAAGTGACAAGTTAAAGTTTGCTCGATAAGCCACAAGTTAAAGTTTGCTGGATAAGTGACGAGTTAAAGTTCACTGGATAAGCAACAGAGTTAAAGTTCACGGGAAGCGACAAGTTAAAGTTCGCGGGGAGTGACGGAGTTAAAGTTCGCAGGAAGTAACGGAGTTAAAGTTGGCAGGAAGCAACGGAGTTAAAGTTCATGGGAAAAGTGATGAGTTAAAGTTTGCAGGAAAAGCGACAAATTAAAGTTCACAGGTAAAGTTCACAGGAAAAGTGAGGAGTTAAAGTTCGTGGGAAGCGACGAGTTAAAGTTCGCAGGATAAGCGACGGAGATTGAGTGTTTGTAAGTGCTTTTGCTTTTGTTTTGCTAGTTAAAGTGCTTTGCATTGTTAGTTTAATAGAGAAATATGGGCACTGAAATGTCATGAATGCGCATGGAAGGTCCCTTAAAGGATTTGCTCCGGGCCAATGGAATTCCTCTTGAAACTAAAACAGCCCGAAACTTTTTACGCACAGTGGAAGATATTGCGCCGTGGTCCTTGGGCGAGGAATTACTGAATATCCCTCGATGGGAGCTTCTAGGGGAGGATTTGATAGTGACAGAGAGAGTAAAACCATTACCCCTGGGAACCATGGCCATATGGATGTTAGTTAGAGGGTGTTTAGATACTCCTAATACCAAATGCAGAGAGGCCATAAAAAAAGGGGAAGAGGTTTTGGAGGAAATAAAAGAGGAAAGGTCTAAAGCATCAGAAAGGGCATCAATAAGATCAGAGACAGACAAGAAAAATGAAACTGGGTGTGAGGATAGTTCAGATGAAGAGGAGGATTTACTAAATAGAACAAAAAATCTTGCTATTACAGGACCTACTAAATCAAATGTAGCAGTTAAAAGGAGAACTCACAGACTTATGCCATCTGCTCCCCCACCATATAATTATGAGAATTTAGGGGGAAAAAATGTTATTGTAGCCATCCTAATTCCAATTCAACAGGATGGGACTTCCTACAACAAGATGCAACAGCATTCCCAGTGTTTGAGGATCAAAATAATCAGAGATATCATCAACCTTTAGATTTTAAATTAGTAAAACAATTAAAAGAGGCTGTAATGACCTATGGCCCCCAAGCAGCCTTTACTTTATCACTTGTAGAATCCATAGGGGGAATGAATCTTACTCCTGATGATTGGGGTAACATGGCACGAGCCACGTTGTCAGGGGGGCAATATCTGGTTTGGAAAACGGCGTGGCAGGAGCATTCCAACGATACTGCATGCTTCAATGCTGCAACAGGAAATCCTCAGTGGAATTTAGAGATGCTTATGGGAATGGGAGTATTCACAGGACAACAGGCTTAAATTGGCTATAATCCTGCAGTGTACATTTAGGTTTCTGCAGCTGCTGTAAAAGCATGGAAAAGTATACAAGGGAGTGGGGACTTGCAAGGTCAACTGTCAAAAGTTATTCAGGAATCAAACGAGCCATACGCTGATTTTGTAGCGAGGTTGATGCAAACAGCAGGCCGCATCTTTGGGGATGTGGATCAAGCTATGCCCTTGGTAAAACAGTTAGCTTATGAACAGGCTAATAAATGGTGTATGAACGCCATTCGTCCCTGGAAAAATAAGGATTTAAGTACATATATCAAAGTGTGTAGAGATATCAATGAGACTGTGATTCAAGGAGAAGTTATGGCAGCAGCCATTGCACAAGGATTACAAGGTCCTACAGGAGGGCCTCCAGGACAACCTGGACATTTCAAAAAAGACTGTCCACAATTAAGGGACCCTAATCGACCCCCTAGAAGACCTAAGCCTCAACGTTGTCCTAGATGTAGAAAAGGTAATCATTGGGCATCTGAATGTAGATCTATGATAGATATAGATGGAGTTCCTCTGCCCCCTCATGGACAGACAAAAAATGGGAGTTGAGGCCCAGCTTCCTAGGGCCCCTCAAAAGTATATGGGGTGATTCAACAGGTACACAGGACTCACCAACCGTTGACAAGCCAAGGAGAGCCACCACAGGGAGCGCAGGATTGGACCTCTGTGCCACCGCCAGAGCAATACTAACCCCAGAAATGGGAGTCCAAACTATCCCTACAGACCTAAAATGTCCCTTACCTCCTGATACTGTTAGAATTTTATTAGGTAAGAGCTCTAGTGCACTCAGGGGACTTATAGTTATCCCTGGAGTTATTGACTCTGATTTTACAGGAGAAATTAATGTTCTTGCACATTCTCCTCAAGGAATTATCTCCATATCACCTGGGGAGCACATAGCTCAGCTTTTGATTATTCCCAGCCTTCATAATAATTTTCCATCAACCACAGCAACCAGGGGAACTGCAGGTTTGGGATCTTCTGGAGTTGATTTTGCCTGTCTTACCATGGACTTAAAAAATAGGCCAATGCTTAAAATAAAGATTAAAAATAGAGAATTTTTGGGACTCCTAGATACAGGAGCTGATACTAGCATTATTACCCTAAAAGATTGGCCAAAAGAATGGCCTCTACAAGTAACTGAACAAACCCTGAGGGGATTGGGTGTAGCTACTAGCCCACAAAGGAGTAGTTCTGTATTGACATGGAAAAACGATGAGGGCCAACAGGGAACATTTCAACCTTATGTCTTAGACCATTTACCTGTTAATTTATGGGGCAGAGATATTCTCATGCAAATGGATTTAGTACTCACTACAGAAGGCCATTATAGCCAAGAGACTCAGAATCTAATGGTAAAACAAGGTCATAAATGGGACAAGGGGCTTGGCCGCTATGGCCAGGGAAATACCCAGACAATTAGTGTTAAGGGCAATCAATGTCGCCAAGGCTTGGGTTTTTCCTTGGGGCCACTGAACAAAAGTATGTAAAAATAACTTGGAAATCCAATGCACCAGTGTGGGTCTCTTAGTGGCCCCTGACATTAGAAAAACTTAAAGCGGCCCAAGAACTGGTACGACAACAATTAGAAGCAAATCATATTAGACCTTCAACTTCTCCTTGGAATACCCCTATTTTTGTCATAAAAAAGAAATCAGGAAAATGGAGGCTCCTTCATGACTTAAGAGCTATTAATGCTACTATGCAGTCTATGGGGCCAACTCAGTTAGGGCTTCCAGTCCTTACTGCTTTACCAAAAGATTGGCCTACAATAATTATAGACATAAAAGACTGTTTTGTCTGTCCATGAGGGGGCAGAGGAACTCCATTACATCCTCATGATTGTGAGAGATTTGCTTTCACTCTCCCATCTCTAAATCATCAACAACCTAATCAATGATATGAATGGGTTGTTTTGCCACAAGTTATGACCAATAGCCCCACTATGTGTCAAATTTATGTTGATCAGGCGTTAAAGCCCATTCGACAAAAATACTCCAAACTTATTATCTATCATTATATGGATGATATATTATTATGCCACTCTGAGGAAGATATTTTAAAGGATATTTATTCTGAATTAATAGAACAACTCAAATTATGGGGACTCATTATAGCCCCTGAAATGGTTCAAGTTGGTACTACACAAGAATTTTTAGGAGCCCAATTAAACGGGGCTGTAGTAAAGCCACTAAAAACTGTCATCAGGGTAGATCATCTAAAAACATTAAATGATTTTCAAAAGCTACTAGGGAATATAAATTGGATTCGTCCATATTTGAGGCTTTCCACAGGAGAACTACTTCGTCTTTTTAATATCTTACAAGGGGATCCCCATCCCACATCTCCCAGAGAGCTCACTCCTGAAGCACGTCTGGTTTTGAATATTATACAAAAAAGATTAGATGAGGCTCAAGTAGATCATATTGATCTCTCTCAGCCATTACAATTCATTGTTATTCCTAACAAGAAACTACCCACTGGAGTCTTTTGGCAAGAGGGTCCCTTGTTTTGGGTCCATCTAGCCTGTTCACCCAATAAAACTCTCTTACCCTACCCTGAAGCAGTAGCTCAAGTAATCCTAAAGGCACTTAAATCATCTATCACAGTGTTTGGAATTCATCCAGCTACTATCATTATTCCCTATGATAAGCATCAACTTTCTTGGTTATGTAATTTCATGGATTCTTGGACTGTTGTTAGATGCTCCAATCAAGCTAACTTTGATATTCACTATCCTAAACATCCTTATATACAATTTTGTAGTAATAATTCTGTAATATTCCCAAGAGTTACCAGACAACAACCTATTCCTAAGGCTCCTGTGATTTTCACTGATGGATCCTAAACAGGGACTGGAGCTATTTGTTATCAAGATAAAGTCCAAACATTCCTTTTCCCTAACTCTTCTGCTCAACAAACAGAACTCTTAACAGTTCTTGAAGTTTTTAAAATGTTCCCTAATATTCCATTCAATGTTTACTCAGATAGTTTATATGTAGTTCAAGCTCTCAGTAACTTAGAATGTGCAGGGCTCATTGCCTCAAACTCTACTATTTTTCATCCTTTACGGACTTTACAACAAATGATTTGGGATCATTATAATCCTTTCTTTATTGGACATATCAGAGCTCATACCAATTTACCTGGACCTTTAGCCCTAGGGAATAATGTAGCAGACATAGCAACTAAGGATTCCCACATTTTTTCTGTGTTTGAGGCAGCAAAAAATTATCATCAACAATTCCATGTTAATTCTACAACATTGAAAGTGAAGTTTCCCAATACTAAAGAAACTGCACGTGCTATTGTTAAATCTTGTGGCCAGTGTACAGTCCTCCATCATCCACCTTCTATAGGAGTAAATCCTAAAGGACTGTTACCTAATCATCTATGGCAAATGGATGTTACTCACATTCCTGAATTTGGTAACCTTAAATATGTACATGTATCTGTAGACACATGTTCAGGTATCATCTTTGCGTCGCTACACAGCGGATAAAAAGTCAAAGATGTCATTCCCCACTGTCTCCAGGCTTTCACAGCCTGGGGACTTCCTAAACAACTTAAAACAGACAATGGCCCTGCTTATACTTCAACCTCTTTTAACCAATTTCTCACTAAATTTGAAATAACTCTAACCACAGGTATACCTTATAACCCACAAGGACAAGGTATTGTTGAACGTGCACATCTCACCCTCAAAAATACTCTTTATAAACAAAGAGGGGGAATAGGGGAGACCTTCAGGTCCCCTAAAGATAAACTTTCTCTTTGCCTCTTTATTTTAAATTTTTTAACTCTGGATAATGAGGGTCTCTCTGCCTCTGAGAGACATGGCAATCATAAACAACATGATAGAGTGACGGTAAAATGGAAGGATGTTCTTACAGGACAGTGGAACGGCCCGGACACAGTGCTTTACTGGAGCCGCAGCTCAGTTTGAGTGTTTCCACAGGATAAAACATCGCCTATCTGGGTTCCTGAGCAACTAACTCAACCAGTGCCAACGCTACCAACAAGTAACTCAGACCAACATACTTCTGATGACCATGATGCTCGTAGCCCCCCTTGAACTAACTTACAACTTCTTTTTAGTCTCTTAGGAGGAACAGTTCAATTATGTACCTTTCCACCTACCCCATTTTGTGTGTTTCCCCCTTTTATGTTTCTGAACTAATGAAACAACCACTTCTCTCAATTGTACTTCAGATTTATGCTATCTCTCTCAATGTTGGAATGCTTCTAGGTTCCCACTGGCAGTCTTAATGTGTGTTCCTACCTTCCTACCAGTCCCAGTCTCTGTTACAGATGCGGAATTGCCAGTGTTACTATCAAGAAACAGGAGAGAATTTGGCATCACAGCGGCTATGGTCACTGCAATAGTGGTTTCTGCAACAGCAGCACTAGCAACTGCCATACCTACAGCAACAGCAGTCAATCGCTTGGCCGAAAATACAGCTGCAGCCTTACAGACTAAAGAGACCCTAAACCAACATCTAACAGCAGGCATACTCCTTGTAAATCAAAGAGTGGACTTACTACAAGAACAAGTGGATATCTTGCAAGAACTTTTGGGACTGGGATGTGTTTATCCTTTAAGAGCAGTGTGTGTCACCCCTATTGCTTATAATAACCTTAGCTCTGTGGTTATGTTATCTAAGAATCTCTGTCTACCTTACTGGTAATTGGTCATCTACTTTTGATACTCAGAGTCAGTGCCACCAGGGTTCAAGTTGCATCAGTATCTAAAGCCCTGGGATTGACAAAACAGTGGGCTAGAACAGTAGCTGTTCTGATTATTATCTGCTTGGGGATAACCTATGTTATACGCAGCCAAATCAGAGCTCGCCAAGATGCCCGACATCATTGATGGGATATAGTACAGGCTTTGACAGCCATTGAGACAGGCACATCCCCCCAAGTATGGCTAAGCATGCTGGACCAGTAGTCAAAGACGGGTAAGATCCATGGAAATGCATACCAACCTAAGACAGGGTTCTGACACCTGGAGGTCAGAATTCCAATGACGGGTAAGGATGTAATTTGCCATGGACAACCTAAGACAGGCATGGTCCCAAGTCATCTTTTCTTTATTTAAAGAATAAGGGGGAGATGTCAGGGGCGGGCTCTGAGGGCCCCAGAGCCGCACTGCGACCTGATCTCTAAGATGGCGCCTGGCAGCTTGCCAGACATAGCTGCACTCATAAACAAGTTTTAGGAAGTAACTCTGGTTGGCTGTTGTACATGAGGTGATCCTGGTATCTGCCTGGAGACTGTTCCTTGATAGGCTGACTTTCCTGGTAGTCTACTCTCTGATAGGCTGATGTTCTCAATATAAGTCAGAGACTTGTGGAATAAAGCCCTTTTTTTGGTTCCTGTGATCAAGAAAAGTGTACGCGTTGTGATTGCCCACCGCCTGTGGGTGGTGGGTGGTCATATGTCCTTTTTTCTTACCACTAATTAACTTGTGACCTGAGATGAGTTAGTTTCTCAACTTTAATTTATCTTAATTTACTTTTTATGTAATAGAAGATGATTGTACTCTATGACTTTGGTTTTTTCCTTCTCTGCGATTTTCCCATAATTTACAATCATGACCATAAACAGATATATCACCTGGCTTAAATCCAAATTTTCCACCTTTTTCTGTTTAGCAACAATAATAAAATGGTAATATCTGGTGACAATTTCCATAGCCAGTCATTTACAGCCCAGTGATACATCTCTGACCTGTTTAATTGACAATTCTTGAACAAGTTTGTTACTGTACTAAGCAGTGATGATGCAAACACACAAAAAAACATAAGTAATTTAACTAAGTAACTGTGTTTAAAGACACAGAAAAATAAAGTATTATTATATATATAAGTAATAAAACAAATGATAAGTGCTATAGAGATCTATACATTTCAGCTCAGAAGAGGGATATTTAACCCATCAGGGAAGAGGAATCAAGTTGCAGGGAATATTTTTAGAGAATTTAGTGTCCAAGCTGAGTCTTGAGTAGAAAGGAATCTACCAAATGAAGACAGAATAAAAGGATGTTCCAAGTAGAATCACCAGCTTGTGTTAAAACACATAACAGGAACTATACATAGTACATATTGTCAAGGCTTAGTGTCTCTATTATTCAACCAAGACATTATAGCCAAGACCCTAGAAGCTCATTGGAATATATTCTTGATGTTTCCTGGCAAAGTAACCCATATTTATTGCTTTCTTTTGAAACACTAAAAATTATACCACTCACAGACTCTTTCTCTATAATTACTTGTAAAGTGGGCATATGTAAAAAGTAAAGAGAGTTTCCTTTAAAAAAAATAAAAGCAACTGAAATATTTTCCTGCTCTAACATGAAAGGGAGCCTCATAGTTACATGTTTGAGGTTAGTCAAATAGAACAGGATTTGAGTGTCACAAGACATCAGAGAGTTTGAGGATGTCTGGTATTAGTGGAGGAATAGGTGTTTAGTGCACAGAGTGTCAAAGAAGTACATGATAAATTCAGGAGTTATCCAGGTGCTACAATGCCTTAAGACAGAGACTAAAAATCCTCACAAATCCTATTTTTCTAGAGGCATAGGAAAGTACATTAGTCTGTCAACTTCATTTTACTTTATGTGCCTTATGGAAGTCTTCTCATTTGGACCACAACCTCAAATAAAACTGTTCTTTATGGAGTATGAAAATCAAATAATCTTGCAAGGACCCTAATGATGTGATGGTACCTGCAGTATCAACCTTTTGTGTAACATTTTGCAGGGTAAGTCATGTCTGGGAAGATATACACTGTACTGGCTATGGTTACAATCCCCTGTGTATGTTACTTTTCTTTCAGACCACTGTGTACAGTGTGAAGAAGAGGACTGATTTCTGTACTTCAGACCAATGGGAGGTGGTCACTGAGTGTGAAGGGAAAAAGGAGGTTAATATCTTTGATGGAGTCATGGTTTGCACTGGCCATCACACTAATACTCACTTACCCCTGGAAAGATTTCCAGGTGAGTGACCTACCAGGAAGTAGGTTGACCCTTAAGCCATGCCTTTGACACTGAGAAATAAAAGGATGTGGTCTGAGTGATTTTTACTTTGGGGTGAAATAAGGCTTACCCTAATTGTGCATGTTCCCTTGAAAATGGGATAATTTGTATTATTGCCATTTGGGCAATGGTAATCTTAGAGTTTAGAGGTCTGTGAACAATCATGCCACCACATAATGCCATTTCAGTCAAGGCTATAGAATGGTGATACCATAAAATTATAATGCAGACTGAAAATTTTCTATTGGCTGAGTAATATCATAACCTTATAATATCATCATGATGTTGATGTACAAACCCATCTGCACCATCAGTTCTATAAAATTATAGCTCACACAGTTATGTATGTGGTACATAATAATAATAAACAACCATGTTACTTGTTTATGTATTTACTGTACTACATTTAGTGTAGACTATACTGCTTCTACTTATAGAAACATTTACTGTAAAGCAGACTGCCATGTTACACCTTACAAGCCTCACATGTCTCAT
This sequence comes from Sciurus carolinensis, assembly GCF_902686445.1. NCBI lineage: Eukaryota > Metazoa > Chordata > Mammalia > Rodentia > Sciuridae > Sciurus > Sciurus carolinensis. Next base: position 37,115 of record NW_025920434.1, read on the forward strand.
GTTTACTGTGGGACTTGATTGCATCAGGAGGCCACATCGAGTGACTGACCTAAACAATCTAAACTTATGTAAGTACTTCTGTGATGTTTTCACAATAATGAAACCAACTTACATCAAATTTTTGAGAATGTATGTATTTATGACAAGTAGAACATGATTGTATTTAGTTTCACAATGATTTTGGTCTTCTTTTTTTTTTATAGGGTAATGATGTTTATTTTATTTTTCCCCTTGCCCCCACCCCTCCCACCCCTCTTTTCCCTCTACACAATACTTCGTTCCTTCATTCTTACCGCTCTCCTTAGCCTAACTCTAAACCTAACCCTAAACCTAATGCTAGCCCCTCCCACCCCCCATTATATGTCCTCATCTGCTTATCAGTGAGATCATTTGTCCTTTAGTTTCTTGAGATTGGCTTATCTCACTTAGCATGATATTCTCCAATTTCGACCTTTTGCCTACAAATGCCATAATTTTATCATTCTTCAGTGCGGAGTAATATTTCATTGTATAAATATGCCACAGTTTCTTTATCCATTCATCAACTGAAGGGCATCTAGGTTGGTTCCACAATCTGGCTATGGTGAATTGAGCAGCAATGAACATTGATGTGGCTGTATCTCTGTAGTATGCTGACTTTAAGTCCTTTGGGTATAGGCCAAGGAGTGGGATAGCTGGGTCAAATGGTGTTTCCATTCCAAGCTTTCTGAGGAATCTCCACACTGCTTTGCAGAGTGGCTGCACTAATTTGCAACCCCACCAGCAATGTATGAGTGTTCCTTTTTCACCACATCCTCACCAACACCTATTGTTGCTTGTATTCTTGACAATCGCCATTCTAATTGGGGTGAGATGAAATCTTAGGGTAGTTTTGATTTGCATTTCCCTTATTACTAGGGATGTTGAACATTTTTTCATATATCTGTTGATTACTTGTACATCTTCTGTGAAGTGTTTGTTCATTTCCTTAGCCCATTTGTTGATTGGATTATTTGTATTCTTCGTGTAGAGTTTTTTGAGTTCTTTAAAGATTCTGGAAATTAGCGCTCTATCTGAGGTATGGTTGGCAAAGATATTCTCCCACTCTGTAGGCTCTCTCTTCACATTTCTGATAGTTTCCTTTGCTGAGAGAAAGCTTTTAAGTTTGAATCTATCCCAGTTGTTGATTCTTGCTTTTATTTCTTGTGCTATGGGAGTTCTGTTAAGGAAGTCTGATCCTAAGCCAACAAGTTGAAGATTTGGACCTACTTTTTCTTCTATAAGATGCAGGGTCTCTGGTCTGATTCCGAGGTCCTTGATCCATTTTGAGTTGAGTTTTGTGTAGGGTGAGAGATAGGGGTTTAATTTCATTCTATTGCATATGGTTTTCCAGTTTTCCCAGCACCATTTGTTGAAGAGGCTATCTTTCCTCCATTGCATATTTTTGGAACATTTGTCTAGTATGAGAAAATTGTATTTATTTGGGTTTGTGTCCATGTCCTCTATTCTGTACCATTGATCTACCTGTCTATTTTGGTACCAATACCGTGCCGTTTTTGTTACTATTGCTTTGTAGTAGAGTTGAAGATCTGGTATTGCAATACCCCCTGCTTCGCTCTTGCTCCCTGTTCGCTGATGACATGATTATATATTTAGAGGAACCTGGAAATTCCACCAGAAAACTTTCAGAACTCATAAGTGAATTCAGTAAAGTAGCAGGTTACAAGATCAATGCTCATAAATCTAATGCATTTTTATACATAAGTGATGAATCTTCAGAAGGAGAAATTAGGAAAACTACCCCATTCACAATAGCATAAAAAAAAATAAAATACTTGGGAATCAATCTCACAAAAGAGGTGAAAGACCTCTACAATGAGAACTACAGAACACTAAAGAAAGAAATTAAAGATTTTGGTCTTCTTAAGAATCAAAAAGGACGGCTGTGGAACTCTTACACAGCATTGGTTCAGATGTGGAAATTTTCAGTGATTGAGGAAACAAATAAATATTGAATTTCTAAGGGTTAAATGAAAGCTTAAATAATTTAGTTCCAGTTTGGGGCCTGAACTTTCTTTTTTTTTTTTAAATTCACTTTATGTATATCCTAGACTATACAAAAACATATATACTCTAATTGAAATGGGAGTATGTATCTAAGGGAATGAAGAGACAAAAGAGAATGGCAGTTTTCTGAGGCAGTTTGGATTTGTGAGTCTGCAAATACAAAATTCAAACTACTTATGATAAAAGAATCACAAGCTACTATACTGGTGCTAAGGAAGAAAAAAATAAGCAAAAGTATTCAGAATGACAAGAATAGCTGAATAAAGGGAGATCATATGGAGAATATGTGCTTCAACTTTAAATTCTACAAAAGAATGATTTTACAAATGATATACATCATATAAACTATCGTCCAAAAATTATTTTCTGTTGTCTTGCAGGAATTGAGAAGTTCAAAGGACAGTACTTCCATGGTCAAGACTATAAAACCCAGAGGCATTGGCTGGAAAAAGTGTCTTTATAATTGTTGGGAATTCTAAAGGAGATCTAGCTGTAGAGATTAGCTACACAGTCAAGCAGGTTTGAGTCAGTGATTTATTTTGCTTCATTCTATCTTCAGTCTTATCAAGAAGGTAGACCTGGGCTGCTGCCATTTTGAGAAAACAGCCAGGCCCTGTAGGACCCCAGGCCGGTCTGACTGAGCCCCATCACCAGGATCCATCAGTCCAACCGATCACTCCCTGCCTCCATGGCTCTCATATCAACTGACTTCTCGCTACCAACAGAACCCAAGACCAACTGACTGCCCCCTATCATTGGGACCCCATATCAACTGATTGCACCATACCTCCAGGATCTTGCAACCACACCAAACACACCTAACCTCCAGAACCCCTGCCTGACCAACCACACCCTACCTCCAGGACCTTCAGCAGACCACATTCACATCCCAAGATGCCGCTCCCCCATTGCCAACACATTTGGAAGGCAGAGTGGCCATCTTGGATAATCCTGGAAGCCATAGCTCTGATCTTTAGGTGGGGGCAAATCCCATCCTGAGATGCCTGCTGGAGACTTGAAGCTCATCATCAGGAACCTCTCATGCATCAGGCTACTGAAGACTGGGAGGTTTGAATACAATATGACTGTTATAGTGTAGATTTTCTTTTTTCTCCTAATTGAACAATTTTGTTTTTATTTCTTTGCTTTTCTTGTTCTCTTTTCCTTTTGTTTACCTGTTCCCTCAGAGTCTTTTTCTACCATTTTACATGCTAACAACCAATTTCTTTTGAGTATACATTCACATTCACCCTCTCTATTATCTAGAGCTTCTGTATATTCTTTTCTTATTCCATTAGCAGCTACATCCTATATAATTCTGCATCCTCTTTGTCCTCCATTGGAAAGTGCAAACCTTATTACAAATCTGTTTGTTATAATGAAGATAATAATTGAACTCATTCTGTTTATTATGACAATATTGTTAGTGTCCTCATAGGGGCTATCTGGTCTAGGATTGCATAGTGTCTGAATTGGGCACTGCTAATATTGATCTCCCCTTAAAGAAAAGGTTTTGGAAACCTATAGGGCCACTATAAGCCTATAGGGGGGAAATTGCAACACCAAAGATCTGCACTGCTAGAGGGGAAGATACATGGACAGCATGAGAAAACAAGGGATGAAAATAATCCAAACAAATCTAGATTCTATATTAATAGAATACAATGACAGTATGGTAGAAGAAATGTCAGAAAAGGACTTCAGATATACATGATTAAGATTATTTGTGAAACAAAGGATGAGATAAGAGAGCAAATGCAGGCAGAAAATACCAATAAGCAGTTGAAAGAGCAAAGGCAAAAAGCAAAAAATGATTTCAACAAAGAGATAGGGATTCTCAAAAAAAAAAAAAACAAAACAAACAGAAATCCTTGAAATGAAGGAAACAATAAACCAAATAAAAAACTCAATGGAAAGCATCACCAAAAGACTAGACAACTTGGAAGACTGAACCTCAGACAATGAAGACCAAATATTTAATCTTGAAAATAAAGTTTCACAAACAGAGAAGTTGGTAAGAAATCATGAACAGAATTTCCAAGAACTATGGGACATCATGAAAAGACCAAATTTAAGAATTATTGGGATTGAGGAAGGCACAGAGATACAAACCAAAGGAATGTACAAACTATTCAATAAAATAATAGCAGAAAATTTTTCAAACCTGAAGAATGAAATGGAAAATCAAATAAAAGAGGCTTACAGGGTTGGGGATGTGGCTCAGTTGGTAGAGTGTCTGCCTCACAAGCACAAGGCCCTGGGTTCAATCCCCAGTACCCCCCCCAAAAAAAAAAAAGAAGAAGCTTACAGAACACCAAATGCACAAAATCACAACAGATCCACACCAAGGCACATTATAATAAAAAATGCTAAACATTCAAAATAAATATAGTATTTTGCAGGCCATGAGAGAAAAGAAACAGATTACATATAGGGGAAAACCAATATGGAGAGCAGCAGACTTCACAACTGAGACTCTAAAAGCAAGAAGGGCCTGGAACACCATATTTCAAGCTCTGAAAGAACATGGTCACAAACCAAGAATTCTATACTCAGCAAAACTAACCTTCAGATTTGAAGACAAAATAAAATCCTTCCATGATAAACAAAAGTTAGAAGAATTTACACAAAGAAAGCCTGCGTTACAAAATGTTCTCAACAAAATTTTCCATGATGAGGAAATGAAAAACAACAATGTAGGTCAGCAAAGGGAGGAACTACCTTAGAGACAAATCCACTCAAAGGAGAAACTAAGCCAAGTTAAAAACCAAAAATAAGGCCAAATGACTGGGAATACAAATCTTATGTCAATAATAACCCTGAACATTAATGGCCTAAACTCATCAATCAAAAGACTAGACTGGCAGACTGGATTTAAAAGAAACACCCAACAATATGCTGCCTACCAGAGACTTATCTCATAGAAAAATACATCCACAGACTAAAGGTGAAAGGGTAGGAAAAAAAACTACCACACAGATGGACTCAGTAAAAAAGTGGGGGTTTCCATCCTTATATCAGATAAAGTGGACTAGAAGCCAAAGTTAGTCAGAAGGGATAAAGAAGGACATTTCATACTGCTTAAGGGAACCATAAATCAGGAAGACATAACAATGGTAAATATTTATGCCCCAAACAAGGGTGTATCCCTGTACATCAAACAAATCCTTCTCAATTTCAGGAATCAGACCAAAACACAGTAATTCTGAGTGACTTTAACACACCCCTGTCACCACTGGATAGATCTTCCAAACAAAAACCAAAGAAAGAAACCATAGAACTCAATAAAATAATAAATAACCTAGATTTAATAAGTGTATATAGAATATTCCATCCATCAAAGAGCAAATTCACTTTCTTCAGAACAGCACATGAAATCTCTAAAATAGACCATATATTATGCCACAAAGCAGCCCTTAGTAAATGCAAAAAAATGGAGTTACTGCCATGGATAACAGAAAACATCAGGGAGGAGATAAAAAAGTTCTGAGGTCAATGAGAAGGATGATACAACATATCAAAATCTCTGGAACACTATGAAAGTGGTACTAAGGGAAATTCATTGCATGGAATGCATTCAAGAAAAGAATGAAAAGTCAACAACTAAATGATCTAATATTACAATTCAAAGCCCTAGAAAAATAAAAAAAATAACAGAAAATTAGAAGAGGACAAGAAATAATTAAAATCAGAACTGAAATCAATGAAATTGAAACAAAAGAAACATTCAAAAAATTGCCAAAACAAAAAGTTTGTTCTTTGAAAAAGCAAACAAAATAGAAAATCCCTTACCCACACTAACAAAGAAAGGAAGAGAGAAAGCTCAAATTACTAAATTTGTGATGTAAAAGGAAATATCATGACAGACACCACTGAGATACATAAAATAATGAGAAGCTACTTTGAAAATCTGTATTGTAAATAGAAACTACCAGAGACATTGACAAATTTCTAGAAACATATGCTCCTACCAAACTAAACCAGGAGGACATACACAATTTAAACAGATCAATATCAAGCAATGAAATAGGAGAAGCCATTATAAACCTACCATCCAAGAAAAGCCCAAGTCCAGATGGACACTCAGTCAAGTTCTTCAAGACCTTCAAAGAAGAGCTCATTCCAATAGTTCTCAAAGTATTCCAGGAAATAGAAAAGAAGGGTAACCTACCAAACTCATTCTATGAAGCTAATATTACCCTCATACCCAAACCAGGCAAAGATACATCAAGGAAAGAAAATTTTAGACCAATATCCTTGATGAATACAGACGCAAAAATCCTTAACAAAATGCTGGCAAACCATACCAAAAACATATTAAGAAACTCATGCACATGATCAAGTGGGGTTCATCCCTGGATAATGCAAGAATGGTTTAACATCTGTAAATCAATAAACGCTATCCATCATGTCAATAGACTTAAGGATAAGAATCATATGGTTATTTCCATTGATGCAGTAAAAGCATTTGACAAAATACAACACCACTTCATGCTCAAAACACTATAAAAACTAGGGATAGTAGAAACATACCTGAACATTGTAAAGGCTATTTATGTTAAGACCATGGCCAACATCATTCTTAATAAAGAAAAACAGAAAGCATTTCTTTTAAAAATGGGAACAAGTCAGGGATGTCCTTTTTCACTGCTTCTATTTATATCATTCATGAAATACTAGCCAGAGCAATTAGACAGACTAAAGAATTTAAAGATAGGAAAAGAGGAACTTAAGATGTCACTATTTGCTGATGACATGATTCTACATTTAGAGGATTCAAAAAACTCCTCCAGAAAACTTGTAGATCTCATCAATGAATTCAACAAAATAGCAGACTATAAAATCCATATGCATAAATCTAAAGCATTTTTATACATAAGTGGTGAAACATCTGAAAAAGAAATGAGGAAAACAATTCCATTGGCAATAGCCACAAAAAAATAAAATACTTGGGAATCAATCTAACAAAAGAGGTGAAACACTTCTACAATTAGAACTACAATACATTGAAGAAAGAAATTGAGGGAAACCTTAGAAGATGGAAAGATCACCCATGCTCTTGAATAGGCAGAATTAATATTGTCAAAATGGCCATACTACCCAAAGTGCTATACAGATTCAGTGCAATTCCAATTAAAATCCCAATGATGTACCTTACAGTAAGAGAGCAAACAATCATGAAAATAATCTGGAAGAATAAGAAACCTAGAATAGCTAAATCAACCCTTAGTAGGAAGAGCAAAGCAGGGGGTATTGCAATACCAGAACTTCAACTGTACTACAAAGCAATAGTAACAAAAATGGCATGGTGTTGATTACAAAATAGACAGGTAGATCAATGGTACAGAATAGAGGATATGGACACAATTCCAAATAAATACAATTTTCTCATACTAGATAAAGGTGCCAAAAATATGCAATGGAGAAAAGATAGCCTCTTCAACAAATGATGCTGGGAAAACTGGAAATTCATATGCAGCATAATGAAATTAAATGCCTATCTCTCACCCTTCACAAAACTCAATTCAAAATGGATCAAGGACCTCAGAATTGGACCAGAAACCCTTCATTTTAAAGAAGAAAAAGTAGGTCCAAATCTTCAACATGTCGGCTTAGGATCAGACTTCCTTAACAGGACTCCCATTGCACAAGAAATAAAAGCAAGAATCAATAACTGTGATAGATGCAAACTAAAAAGCTTCCTCTCAGCAAAATAAACTATCAGCAATGTGAAGAGAGAGGTTACAGAGTTGGAGAAAACCTTTGCCACTCATACTTCAGATAGAGCACTAATTTTCAGAATATATAAAGAACTCAAAATACTCTACACCAAGAATACAAATAATCCAATCAACAAATGGGCTATGGAAATGAACAGACATTTCACAGAAGCAGATCTGCAAGCAATCAATCGATATATAAAAAGAGTTCAACATCCTTAGTAATAAAAGAATTGCAAATCAAAACTACCATAACATTCCATCTCATCCCAATTAGAATGGCAATTATCAAGAATACAAGCAACAACAGTTGTTCGTTAGGATGTGGGGAAAAAGGTACACTCATACATTGCTGGTGGAGTTGCAAATTAATGCAGTCACTCTGGAAAGCAGTGTGGAGATTCCTCAGAAAACTTGGAATGAAACCACCATTTTTCCCAACTATCCCACTCCTTGGCCTATACCCAGAGGACTTAAAACCAGCATACTACAGCCAGATTTTGGAACCAACCTAGATGTCCTTCAATTGATGAATGGAAAAAGAAACTGTGGTATATATATATATATATATATATATATATATATATATATATATATACAATGGAATATTACTCAGCCATAAAGAATAATAAAATTATAGCATTTACAGGCAAGTGGATGAAATTGGAGAATATTACACTTAGTGAGATAAACCAATCTCTAAAAACCAAAGGATGAATGATCTTGATGATAAGTGGATGATGATACATATTGGGGGATGGGAGGGTGGGGCAAGAATGGCAGAAGGAGGGACTGTATAGAGTAAAAAGAATGGTGGGAGGGGTGGGGGAAAGGAAAAATAACAGAATGAATCAAACACTATTATCCTATGTAAATATATGATTACACAAGTGGTATGCCTTTACTTCATGTACAAACAGAAACAACATGTATCCCATTTGTTTACAATAAAAATAAATTGAAAAAAAAAAAGAAGGTCTACCTATCAGAGTATGGATGTCAGCACATTGCCCATCACACCAGTGGCAAATATGGGACTTGGTTTCATTGCCTCAGTTGGCATCATGATTGATGCTAATGGAGGGTCATGATTACTGGTTAGATTTCCAGTATTCAGTTGGTTTTATACTAAGGAATATGTTCACTGCTTCAGGCTGCACTCAGAATTCCAGTTACGGCTGGGGTTTTAGCTCAGTGGCAAAGTGCTGGCCTGGCATGTGTGAGGCACTGGGGTCCATCCTTAGCACTGCAGGAAAATAAACAAATAAAACAAAGGCATACTGTCCATCTACAACTACAAAAAAAATTTTTTTAAAGAATCCTAGTTAGCTTCTCGCTGGCTTTGTGGAAGACTAGGTATTTGCTGGGAGAGGTTGTGTAAATGCAATATTAGGAGTGTGCATTGTCCATTGTCCAGAAGAAATGCTTTGTGCTCATATAAAGGAAGGCACATTTTGGTAATTAAAACTTTTACTTAACAGGATGGTGGGTGAGTTTTCTTTTTGCCACTCAAATGGAAAAAAAGAGAAGCAATCTAATCTTTCCTAAAACATATGGATATCAGCACTTATCCACTGAGCTACTTCCCCAGCCCTTCTTATATTTTATTTACAGACAGGGTCTTACTGAGATGATTAGGGTCTTACTAAATTGCTGAGGCTGGCTTTGAACTCGTGATCCTCCTGCCTCAGATTCTGGAACCACTGGGATATAGGCATGTGCCACTGAGCCCAGCCTATTCCATGATTTTTAATGAGTCCTATAGGTGGTAAGTGCTGGTGAAGTTCAGAGGATGGAGAGAGAATCCTCAGCCTGAAAGGTCAGTGGTGTTCTCATAGAGGATGCCAACTTTATCTGGATCTTAAAAATGTATGGGCTGAGGAGAATTTAAAAGAGGAGAACTTTTCAAGCACATTAGCTTTAAACAGAAACATAGTGGTGGATCATAGTGAGACATATTCTTAAACAGTGTTTTGGAAGGAAAATGGCAGGAACTTTTTTTAAAAGATAGTACAAAACTAAAATGACACAATAGTGAGTTTGAACTTAATCTTGAATAAAGTGGGAATGCTTTCAGATTGTGGGCCAGAATGATAAAAGTAAACAATATTTCCCATGCCTTAGGTATTCCTCAACACCAGGAGAGGGACTTGAATTCTGAATCATGTAGGGAACCATGGATATCCTTTAGATGTGGTACACTTTTCTGAACTTAAACATCTTACATCAAAGATATGTGGCCAAGCATTAGCAAATACATTTTTGGAAAAATGTATGAATTAAAGATTTGATCATGAAGTGTTTGGCCTGATGCCTAAACAGAGGTATGTTCTCAGGATGAGAATGGAGTTAATAATGGCTAAGATACAAGAACAAGGATTTTTCACACAGGCTAAAACAGCTATCTCTACACATACATTAAGAAAACCCAGGTCTGGGGATATACCTCAGTTGTAGAGTGCTTGCCTCACAAGCACAAGGCCTGGGGTTCAATCCCCAGTACCAAAAAAAAAAAAAAAAAGAAAGAAAAGAAAACCCAGAGAATCTGAAATTCAATTTTTACCTTATCAACCACAGAAAACCAAGATCTGCTGGTCTAAAGGATTTCTGTCACTCATTCTCATTGGCATTAATCATTTTCTTATTCTGTCAGGTATCAGTTCTTTTTAAATTATGCCCAACAACAACAAAAAGGTAGCACAGGGCAGTGAATCATTCAGTCAGTCAACAAATATGGGTCACCTGTTGTTAGCAAAGCATTATATTGGGCATTAAATACAGAGAGAAAAGACATGATAATACAAATAATACCTTATGTTTTTTGAAGATTTTTTAAAGAGAAGCACAATGATGAGTTATATATATTATTCACTTAACCCTCACAAATGGCCCTGAGAGTCCATACCTTTCTTATGTTCATTCTACAGATTAAAAAAAATTGAAATCTAGAGAAACTAAGTAATTTGCCCAAGGATAACATGAGTAACAAATGGAAGACTTCAGAATGAATCTTACCTTAAAAATATAAATGAGAAGACAGACACAAGGATATGACAAATAAATGCATAGGATGCAGAGTATAAAGACTGAGGTTCCCATACAGCCAGGAGGAATGTTTGGAAGCATTTCTATATACTGACTTTAAATGATTTTTTTTGTCCAACTTCTCATTTTTGAAAATGTTCAGATCTACAGAAAAGCAGTTCAATAATAAATACATTGAACATCCATATATCTTTTACCTAGATTCACCTATTGAATATGGCCATAGTTTCTTTTTCTCTTTTCCTTGTAGATAGGAATATTTAAACAATATGTAGCATACATACATAAGTACTTTTTTCAAAATCATTAATATATACCTAAAAAAAGGGCACTCCCCTATATACTATAATATAATTATCACATTTGGGAAATTTAGCAGTGATAAAATACATTATCTAAAATGTTGGCATATTCAAATTTCCACAGATGTCCCAAAAATATTATTTTCATTTTTCTTTGGGTATTGGGCATTGAACCCAGAGTCACTTTACCACTGAGTTACATCCCTTTTTATTTTTTGAGATAGGGTTTCACTAAGTTGCTTAAGGCCTTGCTAAATTGCATCAGCAATTTGAAATTAATTAATGAGATACTTGGACACTGTTTCCCAACAAATTTTTTACTTAATTAAGCATGAATATCTTTGTAGTTTCAAAACAAATTTAGGTGTTATAGAATAATAAGAGGTAGGCAAATAGTGTCAGCATGTAGCTTTCTAATTATAATATCTTAGAATAGCAAAAGGCACATTATACCCTGGGACCTGCACATAGTCTGATATATCTAGACTATATGGCAAAGGTAGAAGAATAGTTGAATATATCTCTAGATCTATCAAGTAAGAAACTTTTTGTGTGATCTGCTAAATAAAAAGTTTGGGGGGTTGGGGATTTATCTCAGTGGCAGAGCACTTGCCTAGAATTTAAGCAAGTGAGTGACATAATAATAAATGTGTAATAAAAGTGTTTTAAAATGACCACTGCACCTGACCTGATAATATTCTTTTTAGATTTTTATTTTCTTTTCTAAACTGAGGATCCTAAAATCATGTTTATTTGTTTTTCTATTCTAAGGCAAATGATACAGAAGGCAGATAGGAAGGGAGCCCTAAAGACAACTATAATAGTTCTGAGGTGATAGGGAGTAAACAAAACTATTCTGGGCAATCTTCCTTTTTAAGGGATAAAGAGAATGGGCATGGTGAGCAGATATGAGACAGTTTTATGACTTGGTCAACTATGTAAATGGTGGTACTGATAGTGAAAGGGAATAGGTTTAGAGAGAAAGATAAAATCATGAGGTTCGGATGCAGAAAAGAATGTGCCTAAAGGTTAGAATCAAAGCAAATTAAATTCAACAAATCAGGTATAGTTGTAAAATGTATAATATTCCTGAGGCTAGGTCAGGAAAATAATGGGATGAGGACTCTCAGAGCCTACTGACTTAAAATTCAGAAATTAAGACTGTTTTAAAACTGAATTAATTTTTTAAGACCCAAGATACTGAAAACCTGACTTATTTATTTTGATACACTTATTCCATTCTGTCTCTAGAAAACACTACTTAACAGGTCCAAAGTATCCCAACAGAGTTTATAGAAAGTTATTTTAATAGAAATTCTAAAATACTAGGCTGTATAACATTGGTCAAGTCACTTCACTTCTCTTGATTTCGGTTTCCACATCTATACAACCTAGATAATGACACCTATTCTATCACCTCCATAGAATTTGTGTGACTGTCAAGTTAATACATGGAAATGTAATTTAAATTCTAAATTGCTGTATGTTTGCAATTTATTACACAGTTTGGAAAATGAAATTCTAAGTCTACCTCATGTGCCTTTGGAATTAGAAATGGAACTGAACAGAATATTAACAGTAAAATTCTGCCAGACATAATGATATGCAGACAGAAACTATTCGCCTATGACCTTATGATACCACAGAGTGTTACTATTACTTAAGAAATCACATATGCACTCTTCAAACAAGACCCTTCTTCCTTCACTTCTCCAGTACCTTCCCCTTTCAGTGACTTCTAGGGTTCAGCTTTTGCCCTGAAAAGCTGATGTAAAGTAGAACTGGTATAAAGTAGAACTTTTACAAATTTCATGGGTAGACTGAGGGGAAACAATTGACATATTATTTACCAACCTCCACCAAAGCAAAAATTTACTTATATGATTTATTTCTCTCTTTCCCCTTCTTTTCCTCTCTCAGACACTCTCATTTCTCCTCTTCATCTTTATCGGCACTCACAGAGCTCTGAGCCAGCATCCAACAGTAAATGATCTGCCGAATAATAAAATTTCTGGTTTGGTGAAAGTGAAAGGAAATGTTAAGGAATTCACAGAGACAGCTCCCATATTTGAGGATGGCTCCAGAGAGGACAACATTGATGCTGTTATCTTTGCCACAGGCTATAGCTTTGCCTTTCCTTTCCTTGAAGATCCAGTCAAAGTGGTCAAAAACAAGATATTCCTATATAAAAAGGTCTTGCCCCCCTAACCTATAAAAGCCAACTCTTGCTATCATAAGCTTGATTCAACACTTAGGAACCATTATGTCCATTGCAGAGCCCAAAGGACACTGGGCCACTCAAGTATTTAAAGGTAAATGACTATACAAATTGACTAATTAATTACTTGATGTTTAATTGTGTTTATGAACTTGCTTTTAAATAGTATTATGTATGACTGACATTTTGAGGGTTGCATAATATCTGTCATAATGTTAGTACTAGAACATTTATTTTTAAGTGACTCTGAAGTAGTAATTCATAACCATAAACATATATTAGAATCACCTGGAATATTTTCCCAACTTAGAGATGTTTTGATCTCATCCCTGGTGATGCTTATTCAGTACATCTGAGTGGGACAGGCATAAGATTTTTTTTTAAAAGTTTCCACAGATGATGCCACTCATCTAAATTTTAGAAAACTGGCATGTATTTGTGAAGTAAAAGAATGTCATCTTTCATTATAGATAATTTCAAATATAGAAATGGTGGGACTTGATTTCAGACAGCATGTTAACAACTGGTAGGACAGTAGTCCAGAATGTAGAATATTCAACTTGCAAATCCTCACACCCCCCTTACATCCCTTCTTTCAGTTTTGACTAGGAGTACTAGGAAAAAAACTTTGAGGTTTAGGACAGTAGACTCAATATGAGTCAGCAGAGGATAAGGCTTCTAAAAGGCATGATAAAATCTAGTATCGTCAAAAAATTATTATGTCCCAGAACACATAATTGTTCACTAAACTGGTCAGAATACCACCTGAAAACATTATAAAATTAAAACTGGAATTCATTGAATAAGGAGAGAGATAAGAATGATTTATGGAATGTGAAAACATATCATTTGAAATACAGATGAATTTGCTGGAGACATTTAGGCAAAGGAAGTTAAGATCTGGGGAGATCTGAGAGTTTCTTTCAAATAATTGAAGGGATAACCCATGGAACAAGAATTTGACATACTTAGTAGACTAAAGAGTCAAACTAGAACCAAGGAGTGAAATCTTCAGGGTTGCATAATATCAGCTTAACAATAAAAAATAAAAAAAAAAGACCCTTTCATTTTATGTCCATATAAAGATTTTTTCTTAATTTGCTGTTTTTATATATACATGACAGTGAGGTGTATTTTGACATATTATACATACATGGAGTATAACCCATTCCAATTTGGATCCCATTCTTGTGGTTGAACAAGATGTGGAATTACACTTGTCTTGTATTCATATATAAGCATAGGAATGTTATGTCTAATTCATTCTACTGTCTTTCCCAGTCTCATCCCTCCTCCTTTCCCTTCATTCCCCTTTATCTAATCCAGTGAACATCCATAATTTTTCTCCCTTCCCTCCCCTGTTATGAGTTATCATACACATATCAGAGAGTACTTTGGCCTTTTTATTTCTTGGGGCTGGTTAATTTCTTCTTTTAATTTTTTTTGGTGTAGATGGACATAGTACATTTATATTATTTATTTATTTTTATGTGGTATTGAGAATCAAACCCATGACCTCACACATACAAGCCAAGTGCTCTACCACTGAGCCACAACCCTAGTCCTGGTTTATTTCATTTAGCATGATATTCTCCAGTTCCATCCATTTACTGGCAAATGCAAAAATTTCATTCTTCTTTATGACTGAATAATATTCTACTGTGTATATGTACCACATTTCCTTTATCTATTCATCTATTGAAGGGCACCTAGGTTGGTTCCATAGCTTTGCTATCATAAATTGAGTGCTATAAACATTTATGTGACTGTATCACTGTAGTGTGCTGATTTTAAGTCCTTTGGGTATAAACCAAGGAGTGGAGTAACTGGGTCAAATGGTGATTCCATTCCAAGTTTTCTGAGGAATCTCCATACTGCTTTCCACAGTGGTTGCACCAGTTTGCAGTCCACCAGCAATGTATGAGTATACATTTTCCCCTATATCCTTGCCAATATTGACTGTTGCTTGTATTCTTGATATACCTCTGACTGAGATGAACTCTCAGTATAGTTTTAATTTGCATTTCTCTCATTACTAGATATACTGACCATTTTTTCATATTTTTGACCATTTGCCTTTCTTCTATGAGTTGCCTGTTCAATTCCTTTGCCCATTTATTGATTGAGTTATTTGGGATTTTTGGTATTAAATTTTGGGAGTTCTTTGTATAACCTGGAGATTAAAGCTCTAAGGTGTAGATGGTAAAGATTTTCTACCATTCTGAAAGTTATTTTGATTGTTTCCTTTGCTGTGAAGAAGATTTTTACTTCAATACCATCCCATTTATTGATTCTTGATTTTACTTCTTCTAGGAGTCTTATGGAGGATGTCGATTGCTGAGTCAACATGATAGAGTTGGGCCTACTTTTTCTTCTAAGAGGAGCAGGGTTTTCGTCTAATGCCTAGATCAACAAGACCTTTTCTGGTGCAGCCTCTGAAATTGTGAGAAGTCCAAACATAATAGCAAAAGGATGTCACATGGCTAGTTGGCCATTTGAACAGAGGTGAATGGAGGAGAGTTAAGCCTCAGAATAGAGAGAATCCAGATGATTTTGGAGTTTCTTTATAAGCAATAAATTCTTTTATTATATAATTATACTAAATTTGCTATCATTACTAGTATTTAATTAAAACTATCAGTGTTTTCCTTGGAATTGTTGCTTACTGTTTAGTAGTGAGATCTTCATGATGTCAGAGGGAAAAAAGTACAGTGCTATATTGTTAACAGATAAAAAAATGTCTTTCCAAATGTCTGCCATTTCTTAATTCCTTACAGTCTATGCAGTAGGTCATGTACTATTTAAGAGCACTGGACCACCAAATGCAAGTAACCTATGGTTGGCTTAATTCTAGTCATATTAAATGGATATTTTAATTAGATCAATTAAGTAAGGGGAGAAAATTTTATTAACATAGGCCAGAGCATCTTAGTAGGCTTGAAGCAAATGTGCCTCTTATTCCAGGTTAAAGTAACTTGCTAAGAACAATTGGAAACATGAGTATTTGGAAGAATATGCATTATGGTTTATGAGAGTAGGAGGTTTGAAGGAAAATATACAAAAATCTCAAATTATTATGGTAGCACATTCTTCCAGCTTTTGAAAAGAAGAAATCTTCAGAAGAATCCCTATGGCTTTACCAAACTTCCAACAGAAACCCTGCATTTTTTATACTAACCATGGCTTACCAGTCTACCTACCAAATTCTTGTCTTTCTCATCCCTGAATTTTATCTTCACTAGTTCATCTTTGACCTAGTTTCTCCTAGTCTTTCAAGCCTGCCCAGCTCAGTTTGTCCTCTTCTTTGGTCTGTATTCCCTCTACTAAGTCCCATTTTCCTTCTTCCTTCATTCTCTGGAATTATTGTCTTCTTTTCAAGGGAAATATTACACCCTTTTCTAGGACACTGAACCCACATTCTTGCCATGAATGAAATCAAGTTTCTATGTTCTTTGACTGTTTTGCCAGTCTCACAAGGGTTCTTTCATTTAGCATCTTTCTTTCCTGGAAAACCATTTCAAGTTACACCAATTCTTTGTATTACCAGAAGGTATAATGTCATGGGGTGACATTTAGTTTCCACCACATATTGGTATAACCTGCTTTTTCAGGTTCATTTTTTACTGATCTTGAATACACATCAAGTCTTCCAGAAGCACTGGATGACTTATTCACTAAGCAACAATATAGCAGATATCCTTGACCCAGAGCTTTTGTTTCTGATGTTCTCTTCTTAGTATGCCCTCCCTTTACTTTCTGTTTATACAGGACAAACCTATGCATATTTCCTTTCTCCTTTATTAGCATATTGAAAATTCTTTAAATAATCATGTTTATTTACCTTTCTATTCCAAGGCTAGACCAATGCCTAGCACATAGGAGATATCTGATAAATGTCACTTCTCATGAATACAGTGTGGCCTTCAAGCAAATGAAATTCTGAATTCTGTAGTAGAAACTTCATAAGATCTCAGATTATCCAGTTCCTTGGCCAATTTCTCTTCATGTTAAAATGTTGAATTTCTCTGGAAGGCCCGCATGGCAGCCATATTTCTTTTCTCTTGTAACATTATACCAAAATGTTCAGGGCAAGTTAGGATTTCAGAAAGTCAGGATTACACAAATGCAACATGCCTTACTCCTGAGAGTAGATCTTGAAAGACCCATTACCATAGAGCTTAATTTAGTCTTTCTTCATTCCCACACTGTTTGGGGCCCTGGGAAACTAAGCTTCAATTCCTCACTGTTCTTTAGCAATATTGTTTAGCAAACATATACTGATCTCTTAGTATATATGATCTCCTAGGTGCAGAAAAATCAGAAAAACAGAAAATCCTTATGTCTACAGAACTCAGAGTCATAGAAGGAAGACAGACAAGAAACAAACATGTAATGTGTTCCTTCACTCCACAGATATTTACTGCATCCTAAGCAGATGGTCTAGTAACAATGTAGAGGAGCAACTATGGGAACAGTGGGCAACAAGTACCCAATTCTCCCATGGCTATATACTAAAAGAAAAAGGAAATATTGACATATGAGTGGAAAAATCACCAATATTTATATAAAGTTAGGGGAAAATGACTGTAAACTGAGTTCTGGGTATTACAAGTAATTGAGAATGTTGAGAAATAATGTTATAGGAATTAAGGAAAATGAATCCAGGGGTATTCATAGAGGTGATATCAAGAAAGTACTTGGCTGCCATGCAAGAAGTTTTTTTAATAAGTGTATGCTATAGAGAACCAGTGAAAGATTTTAACTGGGAGAGGAGAACTCAAATCAGATTTGCAATTTAGAATGCATGTTATAGAGAGTAAAATGGGAAAGTCAGTTCAAGTAAGGCCTCATGAAGCCTTTAAACCAAAGTAAATGGCAATCTAATTGAATAGAAGGAGATAAACTTAAATGAAAGTTTATAGGTACCTTTAAAAGGATTTGGTGGCAGAATACATGTTGGGGATAAGAGAGAAAAGAATCTGCCCAAGTGCTGTGGCCATTAATGCAAACTAGGAATATAAAAGGGGGAGCAAGATTTGGAGGGAGATAAGATATATGATATAATATGTGTCTAAAGAAGATAATACTGAAAGTTAATGAATTCAAAGAGAACTGCATTACAGAATATTGTAAATATCTTTGTCCATCCAATCATAACAGATATTTGTTATTGTTTATGAACTGACTGCATTTCACCACCAAGAAATAGATCCCCACCCCATCCTCCTCCATAAAGTTTCAAGCTAATAAATGCAAGATTTACTTGTAATTATTTACTCCTTCTAACATATATTCTAAATTGCAAATCTGATTTGAGTTCTCTCCCAATTAAAATCCTTCAGTGGTTCTCTATAGCCTACATTAAATACAAACTTCTTGCATGGCAGCCAAGAACTCTCTTGATATCACCTCTATGAATACCCTATAAGAAGTAATTTGAAATAAGCTCTCAAAATGTATTTCTTGAGCATCCTAAAAGACCTGTGATTAATTTCAAAGGAAACATTCCCATGCTTCCTTATTGATTTATAAGTAATAATTTCTGTAGCTAAAGTGAGAAAACACATCAAAAACACAGTAAGCTCTGAGTATTGAATTTCTGACTTCTGTTTCTCAGGAGAAGCATATCAGGATAGTTACTGGAATGTTCCTAGAAAAGGGCAACTATAATGGCAGAGAACATAAAACCTGTTATATAAGGAATCTGTGCTGGTTAGCCTGATAATGAGAAGACTTAAAAGTAGTTATGACATGTTCTTTTCACATATTTTAAGAACTGTCAGGTGTTAAAATTCAATTCTGTGGCTCTAGAAGGAAGAGCTAGTTCCAATGATGAAAGTAGAATAGAAGTAGATTTGGGGGTCAGTACAAAAAATAATGTTCCAGCAACTACAGCAGTCAATCATATCATCTGCTTAGAAGGAAGTGAGATCTCCAAGACCAGAGATTTTTCAGGAAGAATGAGATGATCACTTGATTTGCTTTGTAGAAGGAAGGATCAGAATGAGTAAGACACAATCTCTTTCTGAAATTGTACATACCAGAATTTTATAAAGTAACACTTTAGGATTGTGGCTAAAATTTCCACATGGAATAGTGCCTACCTATCTGGTCATAAGGCTATTTATCTGGGCAAAAGACTAAATGCTTGAGCTAGAGTTGTTTATGTGGACTTAAATGTGATTCTGCCTTTGTGTAGCCATGTCCTTGGTGTTAGATCCTAGTACAGGAATTGTTTGTACATTAATGCTTCAATTTATTTGTCAAGATTGGGCATTATGAGTTACCCTTGGCCTTACACTCCACAGAAACTCCTATCTAATAAAAGAGGTTAGAAGGTGAGGCTTATCTTCAGTAGGACTTTAACATAAAATATGATTAAGAGTTTGTGTTTACTTCCTTTACTCTCCATTGCATAAAATATCCTTTTTATTAAGATACCTGTATAGAGATCCAGTCCCCTCCCTTTTTTGAGATGATGCTTTATTACATTGTTCAGGCTGATTGAACCCCTGGACTCAAACTATCCTCCAACTTCAGCTTCCTAAGTGCTGGGACTGCAGGTTGTGTCACCACATCCAACTTGCCTTTTGACCTTGTATCTCAATTTTCATGTGCTTTTAAGACCATTTGTCATTTCCTTGTGTCCATATTTCATTTACCAATTCAAAGACTATGTTAGGGAGGAGGCAGGCATTTTTTGGAAGGAAGAATAGAGTAAACATGTTAAGACAAGGCAAAATAGAGTAAGCTACACATATTGATACAGGTGAATATTCTTTATCCAAAATGCTTAGGACCAGAGGTGTTTTGAACTTCATGTATTTTCAGAGTTTGAAATATTTGCATATACCTAATGACCTATCTTGGAGATGGAAACCAAATCTAAAAATGAAATTCACTTATTTTTCATATGTACCTTACACAACAAAGCAGCAAGGTGATTTTATACAATAGTTTTAGTGTGCCTGTTTCCTGACTGTGAGCTATCACATGAGGTCATGTGCTGAATTTTCTACTGGTGGCATCTTGTCAGTTTTCAAAGAATATTGGGGTTTGGAACATTTCAGATTTCTGTTTTTCCAAATAAGCATGCTCAACTTATTATATTTTGATGGTGGCAGGATCAAGTAATGAAGTAAATTATAATCTCTTTGAGTGCAGAAAATTATCCTGTGTTTCTTTGAATTCCCCATAATGCAGAAATTGTTAATAGGATTGTTGTTTTTACTGAGGTAATTTACACTTGAATTTTAAATTTTTTCTTTAGGGCTAAAGAAATTGCCTTCACAAAGTGAAATGATGTCAGATAGAACTAAAACTCAAGAGAAAATGGCAAAAAGGTAAGAAATTCTCCCAGAATGATGTGTGGTAACTTTTTCTACTTATTTCTTAATACAAACAATGTTTTACTACATTTCAGTTTCCTCTTGTTAATTTGAGAATTCTGATTAAACAGTGAACAAAAGTTGTGACAACAGAATGGGGAAATAGTACTAACAGTTTCAATGTGGATGAGAAAGGAGAGAAAACTCAAGAAAATGGTATAAATACTATGTTTAGGACTTAAAAGAAAAGTTAGGTAGAAAAAAGAACTCATGGAGAAAAAAATTAGGTATGTTATTTTGGGAGGAATTAATTGAAGTAGTAATAGAGCTCCCACAGAAAGGAAGACTATGATGAATGAAAGATAATTTTAAATCTGTTAAGTAGATTTACAAATCAAAAGTGACTGCTTTGCTGGCTATCTTGCAGGCTACCATGACTCAGAGCATAAAAAGTCCATGTGATTTGGTAAGGTAATAACATCGGTTGACTGCTTAGAGCTTTTGTGAACACAGTGATTCAGAAGACTGAACTTAAACTCAATCCCAGGATTGTTTTTATTTGGAAAAAGTGGAAATTGATTATTGAAGGCTCCAGAATGGTGGTTTTCTGCCACTGACAATACTAACATAACTCCCCTATCTTGGAGGAAGAGAAAGTAATTTTTTATTTAATCTTATCCTTACCAGGTGCTGTCCTATTTTCTTCCCTTCTTTCATTGCCAAAACATCTAAAGTTTCTACATCCTATGCTCTCATGCCTCTCCCTTTGCTTCCCAGAGTCCCTGTATTTTCAACTTGCCTCCTTACTCCTGACACTGTTCCCTTGAAAGTCATCCATGACCAGGTTCCAATTTCTCACTATTGAGCTTGGCATTTTTAAATGTTTTCCCTTGGAGTGCTTTCTTTCCCTCATTTTCTGGCACTAAACTCTTTTATTTGGACTTTTCTGTTCTCTTTCCTTTGACTGATCCTTGTCCAACCACCTTCTAAATATAAGCAGTCCCCAAGGATATAATATGAATTTTATTAAGGGTTTACAGTTACATTCAACATTTCATGTACATGGAGCTCATTTATTCCTCATAACAATCCTGCAAGACTGGAACAAGTGAATCCTTTTGTGAAACCTTCATGAAAAGTCCAGGTCTTGACCTAGTACTGTAAGATAAATAAATGTACACATAGAAACACTTGAGCTAATATCATCTCCAGAAAGGAAAGCTCTCAAATTCTTTCATATTTCATCTCTTCAAAACTCCAGCCTCAATTTGATAAAGTACTACTTGACAATCTATCAGTTCCTTTGGAATTTCATCTCAAGAATTCTACTAAAATTTATTTTCTAATCATTTTTCCTGTCCTTGTTTTTGGATCACTCAATCAGCTTAATTTGACTTTCCTCTTATTTCCTTTGTGTTCTGTTGTTCTTTCCATTCATTATAGAAAGTAGCAAGTGAAAGTCTCCTAGTCACACTTCTTCCACATATTTACTCTTCACCACATTTTCCCATAAAAAAAGTTTTTTAGCATTCCAAATCTGCACTTGGTATAGTCATTCCATCTGGTTCCATCTTGAGGGCAACTTCCTTTTATAGGATAAGTCACCACACCTCATCCTTTCAGGATTCCAAGTTAACATTTTCCCTGGGAAGCCCTGATCTGTGGACGCCTGCTATCCCACCATGTCTGCCCTCATAAAATAATTGAGAATCCCATGTTTGAGAATATTTGTGGTGAGTTCCCTCTTTCTCATCAGAGTCTTCTGAATCTCTCCATTCTTGTTTTCTAGTAATTTAGGCAATGATCACAAATATTCTTTGACCCATTCCTGCTTTATTCTTTCACTTTGCTGCTGTTCCCTGATTTATAAGACTTTTTTTGTTCTCAACTTATCTTTATATTTCACATCCTTCAAGGACCTATTATAGCCCTTTTTTAAGTGCCCTTTTTTACATTTCTATTTAGCAGTCAAACCCACAATATTTAGCAAAACCGTTGAGTTCTGTTGCATGTATACATATCTTATCTCTTTCTAGTAGATTTATAAGATCTTTAAAGATGGTGACAAATTTCACCTTATTTTCACTATTTACTACAGCTCATAGTCCAATGTAAAATCAATACTGGCACTCAGAAATCACAGATTGATTGATTATCTAATTGATTGCCTTGTTGATAGACCATGGCTTCTTTACTCTCTACTTTTAGGTACATGGAGAGTCAATGCCATAGCTTTCAGGGATATTGATATCATGGAAGAAATTGCTGATTTGGTGGGAGTCAGGCCTAATCTACTCTCTCTGGCCTTCACTGACCCCAAGCTGGTCTTACAGTTATTTTTGGAACCCTCTATTCCAGTCCAGTTTCATCTACAGGTCCCTGGAAAGAGAAATGGGCCTTGAAAAATCATCTTGACCACAGATGGTCATATCAGGAAGCCTATGAAGACAGGAGTAATTGAAAATAGTAATTCCATAGCTTCAGCAAAGACAATGGACAGGTTTATGCTAGCTGTTATTTTCTTTGCAGTGATTGTGGCTTATTTTTAAGTGTCCTATTGTCAATGTCCTGGATTTCATTGGGAAACTCAATCTAGAGATGGCTTCAAAACCTAATAAGATTGAACAACTCTCAGCTTCATATTTCCCAGAAATTACTTTTATTTCTCTTTCAGAAGCATTGATCCTCTTTCTGATTTTTTCTACAACTAAATCCTGGGTTTTCATTTCTGTTGATTCATACCTCCTTGCTCTCTTAATCTGTCACCTTTTACTTCCAATAATTCCTACACTTTGAGCTCAGGGACTCCTTTAGTCATTTTTATATTATGTCCTTAAGGCATGTTGATTATCAAATATTATGGTGGGGACCCTAAATCAGCATCTCTAAAAAATGACCAACTCTATGTAATTCTTCTGATAGGATTTGATTTTCTATTAAAAGCTCAATTTTTGTTCATTTTTAGTATTATAACTAAATATATGTTTTATGAGAGATAAGAGGAATAATGGTCTTAAAATAGTTGTCTATGAGAAGACATTTTGTTTTTATTACTATTTACTAATGTACCTGATAACTGATCAATTTGCTCCTCTCCTTAAGCAATATGTCTTTATTTTCTTAATAAAGAAATTACTTTCAACTTTCTAGGCTCATAGGTTGTTTTAATAATTTAGTATCAACCCATTGGTACTACTTGGTTGAGATTATTGGGATTTTTTTTTAAGTAGCTGTCCTATCTTTTTTGATCTCTTAGTTCCCAGATTGAGACTAATCAGATTTTTAGTTTAGGAAATAAGTACTTGCTGACTATTGTAATGTGAACTACAAATGTGTTTAGTCTCCTCCTACTCTAATTTTCTCCCATTCCTTCAAGTAGAATCTAAGTAATAAGAATTCAAAGAGGTTATATCTAAAATGTAGGAGTATTTTTCTAATACCTCTTTTTCTTATGTCCTACAGTGTAGTTCTCAAAAAAAGGAGAGAAATAGAAAGCAGGAACTTGGGTTTTCATCCAGTGCTGCTGCTGATTATTTTTTCTCATCTGTTGAAATTTTGCTCTGTTCTTGTTCATGAGAAATTGTCAACTGTCAAGCATGATAAACTCCATTGGGAAATGTACTGAAAGCAGCAGTCAAGTGTATGTTTATTAATAGCTGTTGTGCAATATGTTTATAAGTTTGGATTGCTGCCAATTTATTAAGTACAGCATAAATTTGAACAACTAAAAGGACATCCAACAAATACAAATGCATATAAGAGAATTAGAAATGTGAGAGCTAAAACTTCTAAATCACATAATTATTTGGACAGCTGCCTTTCATTTCACCCTTTTGAGAACTAGAGTACTGAAAGTTGATATTATTTCTTTGGTCTTTTTCCTTCTTTAATATTTTTGAAAAAGGGAATTTGTCATCTATTAAAGTAGAACAAGTATCTTTTGATCTGCAGATTACTCTTGTTCAAAAGTAAATTGAAGGTTTCTTCTTAAATTTTCTCCTTTTATAATATAAACTTGCCTCTCTTTTAAAATGTAAATGTATTGAATTAATAATCCTCTAATAATTCTTAATTATCACTAATAACACCCCAGTATTCTCTTTAAAGTGTTTATTTTTAAATTGATTTGATTTTAATTGATTTGATTTCTATTATGCAAGGCTACCAAAAAAGAAATCATTGCTCATTTTCTCAACCAAGCTGAATGCAAGATGTGAATAGGATATTGTACTCAAAACAACTCAAGATGCAAAGCCTTAGTTATTGATGCATATGTACTAATATTCCACTTTCATTTTTTCTGTTTATATTAAGATCATACACATGTATATATATATATATTTATGTAAATTTTTTCCAATTATATTAAATATGATTACCAAAGAAAAATGTATTCTTGTAATGCTAGAGAGTAAGAAAGTGTTCAAAGCAGAAACTGAATATGTATGTCAGAGGGACATAAGAGCCATCATATAATGGAAAATTTGAACAATAAAATAAATAACCTAGTTTTAGAACATAAGATATAAAAATACTTGAGTCCATAGTGATATAAATAAATGATTAAATAAATAAGTGAATAAATTAGTAAATGATGTGGAACAGACAACTCTCCCATACAAAACAATTCTGAATTTATATAGATACTTTCTTCTCAAGGAGATGGAGCACAATTTTCTACTTCTTAAATGGGCTGAAAGATTAACTTCCTTCCAAAAATTATAGTATGGAATGGGGGGAAAAGTGACTGCAATGGAAAAATTTGAAAAATACCACTTCAGCAAGGTGATCAAGATTAACATCAAGTGATAAGTCATACTGACAGTATGTACCCTTGAAATGATATGACAAGAAGGTCACTTTATTTCTGTGTTTTTCCTCCCCTGAACCAAAACCCAGTTTAACCATGAGAAAAGTATCAACAATCTAAAATTGAGGAATATTCTACAAACTGCCTGATCACCTCAAAACTTTCAAGGTCATCAAAATCAAGGAAATTTTTAGCAACTGTTACAGTATAGAGGCGCCTAAGGAGATCTGTCATTTAAATGTAATGGGTATTCTGGAAGAGGATTGATTTAAAAAATAGGTGAATATAAATGAAGTAGGCATTTTGATTAATAATAATGTGTCAATGTTTGTTTATGAGTTGTGGCAAATGTACCATAATAATATGTCAAAAATAAGAAAAACTAGGTGTGATATATCCAAGAACTCTGAAATACTTTTGCAATATTTCTTAAATAAAAAAAAACTATTTAAAAGGGCTAGGGATACAGTTCAGTAGGTAGAGTGCTTTCCTTGCAAGCACAAGGCCCTGGGTTCAATCCCCAGCACCACAAAAAAAAAAAAAAAAAAAAAAAAAAAACTATTTCAAAATTAAAAATTACTTTAAAAATGTATTTATTTGATTCAGGATTTGACCCAGGGCTACAGTATAGGGGAATTTGCTTAGAGTAAGAACATTAACTATACCATTCATTTATATTACTATGTGTTTACCTGATTACTCTCAAATTTAGTTGATCTAATAAAATATAATCTAACTTACCATTACAAATTTTGCTTCCTTTGCTAAGTATTGACTGTAATTGTATTGAATGAGAAATGGTGATACAAAATCAAAAGACAATTTCTTCAATTCACTTAGATAAGTTTTCTTGTATCTGAGAACATGATGCCAGCAGTCTCCACAAATGACATTTTTATTAAGGGCAAAGACATACATAACTAAGGTAATATTACTTAATACTTGGCCTGCCTTGTTACTGTGGTTAATAGTAATGCAGTAATAAACAGTATCTATACTACCTACTTGGAAGTTCACAAAGTGCATGATTTTCCATACTTCTGTATATTTTTTGTTGTACTTTCAGTATATTCTCCAGCTAAATAATACTTCTATCATCTTCAAGATTCATCTGTTTTCTCTTCCCTGAACTCCAATATGAAATACTGGGCTCCTTTTTGCTTTTACCACATGTGTTGAATATCCTTATCAAACTATGTGGAAACAGTTCTCTCACTTGGTTCCTCTTTGAATTAGTAAACTCTTGGGAGGCAGATACTTTACAATCAATTTATGTGTTCTTATTGCTTGGAACACAGTGAAACATCCATAGATTAATTATTTGAATGAATACATGTAACATGGGAGATAAAAAATATGATCAAGTTTTTAAAGACTTAAGTAGTGAAAAACACTTTGAGAAAACATTAAGGAAATCAAGGGTGCTTAACAATGAAATGTCTGTGGGGCAAATATGTTCTTTCAGAAGATTTTCTGGAATAGATCATTGATCTGAGTCAGTATTTAATATTCGGTTGTGGTTTGAAACACAAGTGTCTGTAACATATTTACTCAATCACATAGGTCTTTTAAAAAGTCAGGATCAACATAAAAAGCAAAGTGGGTTATATGTCTTCTTCATTCCTTATGCTGCCTAGAGTTCCTCATTGCTGTTGCTGTTTCTCTTTACTTTCTCAAATCCTCCTCCTCCTTTGAAGTGCTGACCACCACCTCTCCTTATTGTAGTTATTTTCAGACCCATTTACTCCCCTTCATTCTGTAAATATTTTAGTATCAAGCTTTGTGCCTTTCTCTGTAAATATAACTACTCCTGCAGTTGATTTCAATATCTAGGTAAAAACTTTCATCAATCCAACATATTAGTTAGTATTAGGTTTGGCTATTTGTAATAGAAAAGTCCCAAACAATGATGTAAACAAGACTGAAGCTTGTTTCCCTGTCATATAAAAAAGTCCAGAGGTAGACAGACCTGATATATAACAGCTTCATAGGTTTTTTTTTTTTCTGCTGCACTATTCTCATCTACCTCACAGTCCAAAGTGACTGCTGGATTTCAGCCATTCTCTGAACTGCTACATAGAAGGAAAGAGAAATGTAAGGGCACATGCCTTATTTTAAGGATTTTTTAAAAAGTTCCATACAGAATTTCCACTTAGCTCTCACTGGAAGAATGTAATCATATCTAGCTACCAGGGAAGCTAAGGGATGTGTCTTTATACAGAAAGGCAACATATGAAGTTTATTGAAAAGGAAGAGAAAATGAATGTTGAAGTGGAACTTTAATACTCTCTGTCACCTTATTTTTCAGTTCTGTAACCTTATCCCAATGATTTTATGATCCATCTCACCTACCTACACATATAGTCATATCTAAGACAGTGCTAATAACTGCAACATCACTGAAATCTCAGTGTCAAACATCCTACTCTCCAAAACAACTCTTACCTATTAAGCTCATTTTCTCTGGTACTTAATACCATCAGTCAACTGTTCTTTGACTCCACTGGGCCCTCCATCAAACTTCTCTTCATTTCCCAGCCCAACAGTTTTAAAATTCACCACCCAGCATTATAATCCCACCTTGTTAGGCACTCTCAACTCCTTTGTTGCCCTTCTCCATACCTGCTTGTATAAACTTTATCTTTGGTATATGCCTGCATCCAAACAGCTAAATATGGTAAGACAAAAATACCACACTGGTGGATTGGCTTGTCTTAAATTCATAACCACCAACCATACCTAGACCTTCAGTAAAATCTGCCATTCACAATTAGGTTTTCTAGTCAATTCTCTATCCTACAATTCTAGTTGATTACTTCACACCTTCTACCTGTTCAGACTTCAAATACTTGTCTCCTCTCCTCAGTCAGCTAATCACCTTGCTGCTTTTCTTCCTCTAAGAGAAAAGAAGCAGAGCTCAGGATATAGCTCAGTTGGTAGAGTGTTTGACTCACATGCACATAAACCCTGGGTTCAATCCCAGGTCAGTCCCAGGGAAAAGACAAAGAAATTGGATGTGAAAAGGAAAATGTAAGGATAATCAAAAGGAGGTACTCAGGAAGTCAAGAATTTGGAGGGGTAAGCAAGCAGTTGTGGCAAAATTGAACATCTTCCCTTAAACTGTTTTTGATCAATAGCAAGAAGATGAGTTCATAAAGAAACAGAGCAAAGAATGGGGGCCCAGTGTATGACAAGTAGACTTTTTCAACTTCATAATACAAGAACAAACTTTACAGCAAACAGTGCCGCTCACTCAGAAAAATTGACCTGTGTGACTTGGAGTTCCCCAGCTTTGGCTGCCTTCTCCATCACTATGCCTAAGTGGCCTATCTTGTTAGAAATGCAGTGAGCAGTATTCCTGTCCTCTTCACTCAGCAAATGTTTACTGAAAACTTACTCTGTACATGGTGTACATATGAAAAGGGATCAAATCTGAATCTATGCTGTTATCAGCTGTCAAAGCAGTGATTCTCACACTGTAAAATACACTTGTTAAAGTGCAGATTCTGGTTTTGTACATGAGGATGGGACCTTGGATCCTGCTTAGATTGTAACAATCTCCCAGGTGATACATGAATGCTGCTCGTCTGTATATATAATACATTTTAAAAAATAAATGTTTCTTGTAGGAAATGATAAGTCCCATTATCATAAAATATTGGACTCCTCCCAACCCTAGAATTGTCTGTGACATTTTTATACATTTTGTGTGCCTTCTAATTTTTTTTTTATTGCTCTTTCTCTTGGATTTTATTTCTCCTGGAGTTAATCATTGCAAAAATGCTATTTCTTAGCTTTTAAGAGTATTCTCCTTCTTCTAAGAATTCACTAATTTGTCAGGGTCTATCTACTACTAGACACTCCATCTCAAATTATTCCCCAGGACCCCAAATTGGGCTGACTAGTTCTTTCTGTGGTTCTGCACAGTATCAGCCTCTAACCTTGACCTCTACTTCCCTCTGCCTAGAGGTGAAGTCCATGGTATTATTACTCTCCAGGTCACCGCTCAGAGAGAAGTGGCTCATAAAATGTTTTGGCACACCTGAGGCCACGTGAGGCAGTCATAGAAAAAGCTGCACAGGTCCTCTGAGCTGTCCACTCGCCAGGCAGCTAGGGGACGACAGCTTTGGTGCTTTGGACATGGCCTCCCCACGGGGCAGTCCCTGTCCAGTGCCCCCAAGGGGTGCTGGAGTCTGGGCGCACCCACCACCCATGCTGCAGCAGCTAGAGAGGTGGGTGTGCTGGGAGCCATGGTAGCGAGCAGCAGGAACATGCAGGAGTGGCCTCAGTTATGGGCCTTGTAGTCATTTTAGGAGGAAACCCAGATCCCTGGCCAGGTGTGTGGTTTCAATTTCAATAACTTTATTGGTGGCCTTTTCTGCCCCATGGCCAATGTGTCCATGCTCCCTGGAAGAGGGAGCGCATGCTGGAGGTGATAGGGTGCGGGAGTGGGTGCGGTACTGTGGGGGAGTCCCAAGGGCGGGTTTCCAGAGTGGGGCGGTGGGAGACCCGGAGGACTTGCAGGGTCCCCTGTAGGACGGGAGGTTGGAGGTCATGGGGCACGGTTTCCTGTGGCGGAGTTTCCCTTCCCCAGTCCCCAGGCTCAGAGGCGGAGCTGGGGTGACCCTGAGGTGGCTACTGGGATGTTTGTTCCCCTCCAGGTATAGCTCACTGCACCAAGTGGCCCCCAAATCGAGCTGCAGCCATGGGAAACACCACCAGTGACCATGTGTCTGGGAAGCATCATGGCAGCAAGGTTGCACACGCAGAGGGTGACAGCGGCCATGCCCCGCGCAAGGAGCACAAGACCATGGTGGGGAGCATCACCAACCCAGGCGTCTTTAGCCTGCTGTACTCCAAGATACTCATCTCCGCACCCCCTACCGTGGTGATACAGCTGCTTCTTGACATCCAGACTCCTCCTCCTTTCCTTGGCTTCTTTTTATCACACTAAACTGGGCTATGGAAATTTTTTTAAGTACATAAATGCTTATTTCCACAGGCATTAGGAAATGGGTAGAAGTCAAAGGACAATCTCTCCTCCCACCAAAAAAAAAAAAAAAAAAAAAAATGCATATTCTGATAAGTGTGCACCAAAGGGGAAAACTGAAAACATTAGCAATGCTGTGCAAGATTCTTATATAAATAAAGACCCCAAACCAGCCTGCAGTGGAGATTTCAGTCCTCTGCTCAGGGGTCTGGACAGAAGCCCTACATTTTTGAACATGGCAGGCAAAAGGAGGTGGCAAAGGCAGATGACAGGCACCTAGCAGGGGAGGAGTGCCCCATTCCTGGGAATGGCTTGGTGTTTTTCTTTTAAAGTTATCTTTGTAGGAAGGTGCTGAGCAGGAATCCCAGAGAAAGAAAGGGTACAAGACCCATATCACTGCTACTGCAACTGGGACCATAGAAACTACTGTCTCATGATTGAGACAGACACAGGATGGAATGCAGAACAAGTTTGCTTGGATTGCTAGATGGCCAGGCCTCAGTTGTTGGTCTAACACAACCCTTGCCTCACTTGTTAACAGTGAAAAATTAGTTTGGTTAGAAGTAGTATCAGGAATCACACCAGCTTCTGCTACCTCCATGCTCCTTGTTAGA
This sequence comes from Sciurus carolinensis, assembly GCF_902686445.1. NCBI lineage: Eukaryota > Metazoa > Chordata > Mammalia > Rodentia > Sciuridae > Sciurus > Sciurus carolinensis. Next base: position 68,188 of record NW_025920434.1, read on the forward strand.
AAAAAAAAAAATTAGTGTGCACTGTTCATTCCTGGGACTGTTTTATTCTTCCTAAAGGTCTGTGAGTTGGAAGAAAAACCTCCAAAAGTTGAATGCTAAATTGTACCAGTCCAGGTCTGCAGTTCCTTAAGAATGGATTGGCAGTGTGGCTGTGCCAATATGGAAAAACTGCACCTTCCTGCAGAAGATCAACTGACCTGCTATCCCACCCAAAATCTCAGCCTGTGGTATGTTTCAGTGAAGGCAGGTAGCTGGGTTTCTCATAGCAGAGAAGCAGTTTAAGAGCAGAAAGGTACAGAAAATCTAGAAAAGAACCATCTTGATAACAGATTTATCCCATGGTGTGAAGGGAAAGGGCAAAGAACCCAGTGACACTTTGCTTATCCATCAATTTCTGTCACTGTGGTGATCAACTTCTACCCATTCCGTAGGGTCTTGAATTGCTCAGGGAGTGGGAACTCATTAAAGTAACTGCCTTCTGTAGGAATGAGAACATTCATTTCAGAAGATTTGGCACTGACTATCTCACAATCCAAGGAATTCTTGCTCAGGTAAGCATGGCAGCCATCTGTTTTGTTAATGGAAATGGTTGGCATTTTACCCATTACCTGAACTTTGACATCACTCCTACTGCTTATCTCCACAATGCCCACCACATCATCAAATACCTGACCAAGTGTCTTACAGTTATCTACTATAATAGAGTTAATTTTGCTCTTAATTTTCAATGTTGTGTTGACACACTTGTATATGTAAGCCCACCTGTTTCAGTTCTGTCATCAATCACCAGGTTGAAAACATTCTCCTGACTTTCCACTCTCTACTTCTTGCCCTCCAGTTCAAGGAGAGGTGGCTCCTTTGTGCCTGGTTTGGGGGATGGATTGGTTTGTGACAAGAAAATGATTTGAGACCACTTCATACTAGACCACTCTGAGCCTTCAGGGAAGGGTTCTTGTGAGTCTTCCTATCATCAGATACATGTTTCAGAGCTTGTGTGATGCTCTACCCCTGATTAATGTGTGCAAACAGTGCTGAGCATAAAGCAGAGTCATTGGAGTCTGAATTGATGGGACTTGGGGGTGGAGGTGGGCCTGGTAGGGGAGGAGGAGGACCAGATTCAGCAGAGGGTCCAGATGACAATCAACTCAGTTCTTTTGCCACAGGACCCATTTTGCTCTAGGCCAGTCCAGTGGTATGGAACTCTTTGATATAAGCCTGTAGCTGTGCCCATATACTCAACTATGCTTTGACTCAGTTCACATGTTTCTTATCCACATCTTTATACTCCTTGAGGACTCAGTTTGTGTAAAACATGGCAGCATCATTCTTTTTTTTTTTTACATAGGGACAAGGTTTGGGAGCCATAGCCACCCATCCCAGGGCTTGGGTGTTTTAACTGACAGCAGACAGGAGCTTGAACAACTTGCTGCCTCTAATCTTCTCTAGAAAAGTTATCACTTCTTGGATCTACTCTGACATGGGTGCCAACAAGATCAGAAAGCTTATTATCAACTGGCTGCGGGCACTGAGAAGCTGTAACCAAGAGAGCTTGCTCCAACTTCAGACCAGTGTGGACCATCTCTGCATGTTTCTGCACATCTCCTCCTATCTCTTTACTGATCTTCAAGTACTCTGCAACAGGACTGACAGTGAGTCAAATGCTTGCACATATGGAGCTGCTCCTTTTGAAGGGCTGTCTCCATGCCCTAGGTGCATGTCAGTGATATGGGATACTGTCTACAGGTGGCCCACTGCCCTCTCCAATCTTTCTACCAAATTTTGCATGTCAACCATAATGTATCACCTTAAGAGTTCTGCCTCACTTCAGGACTGCACTCAGTCACTCTCCGAGAATTTTTTTTTTTTTATTAAAGGGATATCCTGGGGTGGGAGGCGTTGGATCTTAAATTCTTGTGGTGCCACCTCAATATAAGGCAGATGTGGAATTCTTGTTTTCTTGGTAGTTTAACCAAGCCTTGAACCACATATTTAGGATAGGAACCATAGACATCTCCCCCACCCTCACCATCCTTGGTTCTTCTAACAATTTATAGGTTGTAAACTCTGGTGAAAAACTTGAGGGGGTAGATTGTTTGAGCCACTGACCCCAGCACAGTTGCTTACATTTTCCTTGAAATGGATAAGTGATTTTTTTTTCCCTGGAATTTTCTCTTTGAATCCTTTTTGCTCTTTTAGAAACTCTGCACTTTGGGTCCTTTTCCCCTTTGGCATGACTGTGAACACCTACCACTTGTTAACTAGAATACTTGTGCCTAGACTTGGAGATCAATAAAGGATAACATTTAGTTGACTGTTCAGTTTTTATCCTATATTTTGTAGTTGTGGTGAATGTGCCTTCAGGCCAGTTTCTCAAGTGGGAGAGCCATTGATTAACAGGTAGTTCCACTCCAGAGTAGTCCATCAAAATTTTTCTTTAGCCTAAAAGCAACAATTCACTGCTTACCTGAAAACCTTGCTTTCAATTGAAGGAGTTACAGGAAAAGGTCAATTGTGTTCCCCCCTAACAGAAAAGATAGATGGAGCTGACAATAATGTGATTACCACCCTAATGTTTCCAATAACTTAGAAGGGTCAGCATAAATACATTTAATTCTTTCTGGTAGTCTGTTCAGTGGTGAAATAGAAAAATGGAGGGATTGAGGCAATTGGGGGATATGTTTGAGGTTTTAGAGAGAAATTAGTTTTATTTGCCACAGTAGTAGTACATGGAACTTGGATGCTATGGTTTATATTTTTGGATCCCAATTGAGAACATCATCATAGAGGGAGAAATAAGAGTGGTTGAAAGGGGCATTTCATGGGACTTTTTCTTCATTCTTTTCTTTCCTCTCCAACTTCAGAACTTCTTTCTCATCATGTGGTCTTTCTACCCAGCCATCTGTATTTACTTCTTTAAATCTTTCCCAAGGTGATCAACCTCATTGTATTTTTTTTTAGCCTCATTGTATTTTTACCCCTTTTCCTACATCAGTGACTCAGGATTTAAATACATTGTATTTGTCAAACCATGACTGAAGTCATTGGAGTCCTGAATTAAAGCCAAATTGTTCTGTGTGCATTGGGGCCTATTCTGTATCATTCTTTCCCTCACTCAAATCTTCCCATTTGGAAAACAAGAAAATTGTTCATATAATTCCTATGGTCCCACCCAAATCTAAGGGTATTTGACCTACCCTTTTCTTCCCTCTGTATTTTACTAAAGCCTCTTCAAACTATAATTTTATTTGTTGTTTTGCCTCTTTTATCAGTGGTTCTGCTGTTTTACTTAAAGTAAGCAATCTTTTTTCTAGCCAGCTGCATTCATTTCTACCACAGAAATGTCATGTCATAAATGGAACGGCTTTGCTCCAAATGTTGGAGCATTAGTAGTTTGTGGCTTTCAGATTCTCAATAAAAACTCCTAAGTTGTAAAATAATTGAGAGAAACAGTGACAGTGGGGCCTCCGTTGGATGCCAGCCTTTTTCAGCAGACTAATTCAATGGTTCTCAATCTTATTTATGTATTGGAATCACCTGAGATTTGTTTAAACACTTTATGGAAAATTTGAATCATTTACAATGTAGGGAGAACAGTATAATGAACTCTTGTACCTCTCACCAAGTTTAGAGATTGAACAAAGCATGAATGAATGTATATCATCCATACCCTAATCTACTATTCCTCCACCAATTTTTTGAAGTAAATTCCAGATGTTATAACAAATTATGATGTACCTCAGAAGTAGAGGTTTTTTTCTCTATTTTAACATAATCACAGTCTTATCTGGGATGATTTTAAAAATAGATTCCCAGATCCTATGTCTGAATCAGAATCTTGGGTTTTTTTTAGGCATATGCAAAAATTTCTGTCTAATGCAGCCAGACAGAATGCATTGCTTTTAGAATATGGATACTAGGTTTTCTCTAGTACTAATTCCTTGCAATATTGTAAAAGCCTTTTCAGTTTTCTTTTATCAGATTTGTTTTTAGTTAATTAAGTAATTAATCTGTGCTTCTGGGGTCAGAACCCAAGGCCTCATGCATTCTAGTCATGTGCTTTATCACCGATCTACATCCCCAGACCTTGAATTTTATTTTAGATCATGTGCCTGGTTTCTCAGACTGTAGTTTTGAGGAATAGTGAGAGACAGTATGGAAAGTAGACTTTTCCATTCCCCATCACCACCACACTCAAAAAAATTCTAAGAAAATAAGCTAGTTTTTTTTTTTTTAATGCACATTATTTTGTTTGGTAATATCTTTACTTAACAGTGTAAATTCCTTTTTACCTGTTACCAGTTTAAGGCAGGGCTTAGCAAATATTTTCTCTAAGGGATCACATGGTAAATATTTTAGACTATAGAGATAATACAGTCTTTCACAACTGTTTCCACGGTGGCATGAAACAACTGTAGATAATAGATATACAAATGAGTGTAGCTATTTTTCAGTAAACACTTTACAGAATCACCTGGATTACTAGCTGCAGTTTGCCAACTACTGGTCTAAAGGGATGATAATAAAAAATTAAAAAAAACTAAAGAGTTAATATTTTTCAGAATCCTGCAAACTTTATTTGATTATATAATTATTTTTGTTAAAGGAAAATGTTTTTATTGTCTTTCATTGTTTGAGATGCAAAAATTTTCATTCCTATACCTCAAATAGAATAAACCTGTCATAGGTGACCAAGTATGATTTCATAAACACTTTTTTGTTCTAGTACTGCCTCTCACTAGCTAGGCCAAGTCCTCTACCACTAAGCTACATTCCCACCCACTATTTCTCCATTTTATTAAAATAAATGATCTGTTTTTTTATTTTAATTAGTTAAGTGATTAATCTGTGGTTCTGGGGCTTTAACCCAGGGCCTTGCATAGGCTAGGCAAGTGCTCTCACACTGAGTTACTTCCCCAGACCTTTAATATTAAGTTTTTAATGTCCCTTCTTTGTGTAACTTATTAGCTAAAATAAAGTTTATTTTTTATGAAGTTTGGTATCTGTGCCTTTCTTTATAGTTGATAATTGAGAGCTGTTTATAGTTGCTTGTGAAAAATACTTACCTGGCTTAAATTTTAAAAAATATAGCCATCTTTCATTTTCATTTTATTCTCTCTCTGAAGAGGTACTCGAAGTGTGTTATACTTGCCTGTCTGTGAATTAAACTGGCAGTAGGAAGTAGGGTTTTCTTTTTCTTTCCTTTTTTTTAAGGGAAATCTTGAGGCTCTGAAAGGGTAAGTAATATATGCAAACTCAAAAGTTAGACTATGATTTATGCAGCACTTGAGCATAAGAAATTTGGTCTCTTTTGGTTCAAGATGAGTTCTTTTTCTATGGTTTATAAGAATCTGATTTATTCTAATTTTAAGGCTTATTTTCTTAGCTGAAACCTAGCACCCCTTTCTACTCTAAGAAGGAGAATAATCTTGTTAAGAATTCTTGGGTCACAATTTATTCTATGGACAACCTACTTCTTCTTACAGCTCTATGGGGACAAACAGTTTGTATTATAGCAGTGGGATTTGAAAGACTCCATAAAGCCCACTCAGCAGGTCCAGCCTATTGTTATCCACTGGTCTGAAGGAGGAAAGGAGGTCTTCATTTCTGGGTCTTTCAACAATTGGAACACGAAGATTCTACTGATTAAGAGGTGAAGATAAGTGTTTTGGTTGAGATTGAGGGGTTCAGGAATAGACCCTGACCTGTTATTCTTTCTAATAAGAGTGAACAGGCTGGACTTCCCATCTCCACCCACTAGATGCTTTCTTTGGAATATTATTCCTATTTGGAATAATATTCCTTTGGAATAATATCGTATTCTGTGACCTCTTAGTATCTATGACATTGGTTTTTAAGCTCATTATGAGTCAGATGCTTTACCACTTAGAATATCATTACCTCAAGGGAATTTATAATAATAGTATTGTGGGTGTTTTTATTAGGATGGTGCTACAAGGTCTTTTCTCTGCTTGGAGAAAGCCTGTAACTGACAGAATTTGTTGCTGTGACTTCTGCACTAAAGCAAAATGCACCGTAAAATTTGAGGTGGTGGTGTTATGTGGTACTTGCAGAACAATGATGAATTAACTGACTATTATAATGTCCCAGATAACCACATAGGTCATTTTCCAGTAATGGCTTGTTGGGGGCTATGCCATGCGGACTACACCAAGATGGCACCTGGCAGCCACCCAAAGGATCTTTTGATCACAAAGGTGGTGAGGAAGTCGGTTAACATAAACACACTCAGGTGATTTATCATTGGTTATATTCAATTAAGTCCAAGCACACAACACATGCACAAGTGTTCCTGAGTGTTCCTGATCAGGCCTGCTCATTTTGATCTTTACCATGATTGGACGGCTAGCTCCCCACCTAATCTTCACATAATTGGCATCAGCCCTACCCTTTGCCTCCTGGAGGGAATATAAGCAGGCAGTAGGCAGAAGGCAAGGAGCAATAGGAGAAAGCAATAGCAGAAGGCAGAACGCAGATCACAGATTGCCGTATGCAGGATGCACCACTAAGAAGCACCTCTGATAGACAGCGCATTTAGCACGCACCCCTAGCATGCACCTTTAGTTTGCAGGATGCAGGACACACCTCTAAGAAGAAACAGCAGAAATCTAAGAAGATATAGATCGCTGATAAGCATAACCTCTCTCTCTGTTAAGCAAAGCCTCTCTCTCTCCTAAGCAAAGCCTTTCTTCTCTCAAAGCCTCTCTTTCTCTAAAACTAAAACTAAGCAAAACCTCTCTTCCTCTAAAATCAATCAAGCCTTTCTTACTCTATAAGCTAGAGAATAAGCAAGCAAGCAAGGAAGCAACTCAGGAATATTAGTAGTTTATTTCCAGTCCACCTCCGATAAATATCCGTGAGATTGTTGCTGCAGGCGGTAACAAATATCCACAGGATTGTTGCTGCGGACAGTGACAAATTGTGGCCCATACGGGGACCTCTGCATATGGGGAAAAGGGAAATTGGAATGATGGGGAAATTGAGGAGCCTCGCAGGAGGGCGAGGGAAAGTAGGAGTCTCATGTAAGTCTCTGGTAAGAATGGTTTAAAGGTGCTGAATAGTAATAAAAGGTAAAGACACGACAGTGAAGGAAATCGCTACACAATTATATATTCAAACTCTAGCAGAAATAAGCCCAAGGTTTATAGAGGAAAGGCTACTCAAGATGCCACAATGGGAAAGAAAACAAAGTAAGGAATAATTGAGTGATAGTGACTTAGCAGACAATTACTTAAATTTAAGGACAAGGGAACACCTGCATTCGTCTCCCCTTCCAAGAACCCAAATGGTAGTGAAGTGCACAAATGTGTGTATTTTGTGTTGTTTGTGTGTTTGTTAAATTCAAGAGTCTTGCTACCTGTTTGTCTACCCAAACAGTAAGTAGTGATGTAAGTTGAGGCCCTGTCTCTCTCTGAGGCAGTTAGCTGCTCAGGTAAGCTGAGGCCCTGTCTCTCTGAGGCAGTTAGGTGCTCATTATAGGTGGCCAGGGTAAGCTGAGCCCCTGTCTCCAGGGCAGTTAGGTGCTCAGGTAAGCTGAGACCCTGTCTCTAGGGCAGTTAGGTGCTCAGGTAAGCTGAGACCCTGTCTCTAGGGCAGTTAGGTACTCAGGTAAGCTGAGGCCCTGTCTTTCTAAGGCAGTTAGGCACTCAGGATAGCTCGCCAGGTGATTAAATACAAAAGGATGACAAAGGAGCTCTGGAGTACATGTATTTTGTATTACTAGTGTGTTTGTACTACTGTTAGTGTGGTCTTTGTTCATCCTGTATCAAATTTATTTAACAGCAAAAGATGGGTTCAAAAGTATCATGGAATCAGTCTGAAAGGATAATTCATAAAGGAGGCATAAAAATATGTTACAGAAGGGAGAAGAAGTGCTAGAAGAAATTAAATAGAAGGTTAGCTGGAATAGCCCAAAATGGGAAGAAAATTCTGAGGAGGAAGGAGATACTGGAAAGGAACTAGAAAATAAGGGAGTCAAAATTGAAAAGTTGCTGAGGAAACCACTGCACAATCATATATTCAAACTCTAGCAATAATAAGCCCAGGCTTTATAGAGGAAAGGCTGCTCAAGGTTTCACAATGGGAAAAAGAACAAAGTGAGGAAGAATTGAGTGGTAGTAACCTAGAAAACAATTACTCAGAAAATTTAAGGATGAGGGAAAAATGTAGGAGAAAGTTAAACCTAATACAAAGAGCTTCAAAATTCATGGAACCTGCCCATATTTGAGGACCAAAATAGGGATACCATCAACCATTAGAAAAACTTTAAAGAGGTAGTTATGACTGACTGGAAACAGCTATGCATAGCAGTGTTATCTGGAGGACAATATCTGAATTGGAGAGCTCAGTGGCAGAAAATAACTGTTGAAACTGCTTGCAGAAATGCAGTAGCAGGGTTTCTTGGTAGAAATGTTGATATGCTAATAGGAGAAGGCCAATACACTTCAATAAATACTCAAAATCGATATGATCCTGGAGTGTATGCACAGATATATACAGCAGCAAAGAAACAATGCCCTAACAAAAGACAAGAGATAACTACAGTAAAATCTGTTACACCTCATGCCCCAGGTCTTTGCCCAAAGTGCAGAAAAGGAAAACATTGGGCTAATAAGTGCAAATTAGTTACTGATGTTGAGGGCAAGATGTAACCAAATTATTTAAGAAATGGGGCACAGAGCTCTTTGACTCAAGGCTCACAAATATACAGAGCTTTAGAGGGGAACAATATCAGATCACGAATTCAGATGGTTCCTCAACACAATCCTTTCCTAAGGCCCTGAATGTTTCTTCTAATGATACTGCTGCAGTAGTTACTCACCAAGATACTATTATTCAGATTACATCTCAAATGGGCTCAATTGGTGGAAATGGAAGCAACTGTGATAGCCCTTGTAGAGTTTAAGGAATAACAGATCTTTTTGCTGATAGTGATTGCATCACTCAGGCGATTCCCAAATTAGAATTGATTGGACCCATAGCTCCTCATAACCTGATTTAGCCACTCAGATTGTTTTCATATTTTTCTCAGTAAAGTAAGCTGCTTGTTTTCATCCTGTGTAACTCACTTTCTAGTCCCTCATATTGGTGCCTCACCTTTAAGGAGGGTCTATAAGTAAAGGCAAGTGCACTGATCAAAAGGTTAATGGAGTTAATACTGAAATATGTAGAGAGTGAAAAAATTATTTTTTCATATACTCCTGTGTGTCTAGTTCTCCCTTTCCTTTTTGTGGCTTCTAATGAGAACCTCTCTAGACAGTTATCTTCACAGATCGCACAACAATGGATGGATAGATTCAATGAGCTAGTAACAAGTCTTCGACAACAAATCCTTACCATAAACACCACTAAGGTGGAAGTCAAACCAGGAGGACTTATCATAGGAGCATTAGATGGGCTAGCACAATGTGGCACCAAATTTGGAGGATTCTTAGGTCTCACATTAATAAGCTTGGGTGTGCTTGTATTAATTCTATTCTACATTTACAAACACCTCAAGGCCAGTCAGCTGATTCATAATGTGATCATAAAACAGGCCATGGCTGCTCTTGAAGCAGGACAATCTTCCAACATATGGCTTAGTATGTTGGATTGGTATTCAAAGATGGGTAACCATGGGAAAACACTGTACCAACGTAAGACAAGAGGGCCAACCCTGCTTTGGTATCCTTCAATGACAGGTAAGGACAGGATGTTGATTCATGGGACCTAAGACAGACATGATCCCTGCCAGCTTCATTTTCATTTCATATAAGAAATGGGGAGTTGTTGGGGGCTATGCCATGCGGACTACACCAAGATGGCACCTGGCAGGCAGGCAGAGGTTGTTTTGATCACATAGGTGGTGAGGAAGTCGGTTAACATAAACACACTCAGGTGATTTATCATTGGCAGTATTCAATTAGGTCCATGCACACAACGCATGCACAAGTGTTCCTGAGTGCTCCTGACCAGGCCTGTTCATTTTGACCTTTACTGTGATTGGACAGCTAGCTCCTTGTCTAATCTTTGCATAATTGGTGTCAGCCCTACCCTCTGTCTCCTGGAGGGAATATAAGCAGGCAGTAGGTAGAAGGCAAGGAGCATTAGGAGAGAACAATAGCAGAAAGCAGAACGCAGAACACAGATTGCAGTACGCAGGACGCACCACTTATAAGCACCTCTGATAGACAGCACCTTTAGTACATACCCCTAGCATGCATCTTTAGTTTGCAGGATGCAGGATGCACCTCTAAGAAGAAACAGCAGAACTCTAAGAAGATATAGATCTCTGATAAGCATAGCCTCTCTCTCTGTGAAGCAAAGTCTCTCTCTCTCCTAAGCAAAGCCTTTCTACTCTCAAAGCCTCTCTTCTTCTAAAACTAAAACTAAGCAAAACCTCTCTTCCTCTAAAATTAAGCAAACCTTTCTTCCTCTATAAGCTAGAGAATAAGCAAGCAAGCAAGGAAGCAGCTCAGGAATATTAGTTTATTTCCAGTCCACCTCTGATAAATACCTGTGAGATTGTTGCTGCAGGCAGTAATATATATCCGCAGGATTATTGCTGCAGGTGGCCACAATGGCTCACCAAAATATAGACCTATATCCCAAATCTGTTAAGATGCTTATACTTGTGAGGGATCTGTTCTGCTAGAGCAAAATAGTTATTCCAAGATGAACCATTTTGGGAGATCATTGACTATGTTTTCCTAGACATTGGTTTAAGAACCAAAGTTGTTGGACAAGTTGGAAACATGTCCAAGATGATATAGATAAAGAGGTTGGATGTACACATTATTTTTTACACAAGGGACATAGTGGCTTAGGGATATAGGAAGTCATTGGTATAATAATATAATTAGCACTTAGTTATCTATATTTTGTCTTCTTAAAGGAATTTGACTGGCCTTCTGTTTTCTTCTACAGCCATAATGACTTCGTTGCCATCTTTGATCTCCCTGTGGGGAGAGAACCAATACAAGTTTTTTGTAGTTGGACAGTGGGTTCATGATGCATCAGAGTTAAGACTTTGATCTCTAACAATCACCATGACTTAGCAGCCTCATTTTAACTATCATTGCTCTCTGAATTGATGGTAGCAGTTCCCTTACCCTAAAGGATTCCTCTCAATAAAAGATGGAGATGCTGAGTGTGATCATTTGTAACTTTTAGTAGACACAGAGAAGAAGATGGGTGGAAGAGAGGGATTTGAAAAGCGAATTCAAGATTTTTTCTGCTTATTGTTTCAGCCTATGGTTACCAGTCAGGTTGGCATGATTAACAATTTGACCCATGTCACGAAATCCAATTTTGAGGTGTTTGATGTTTTAAAACTAGATTCTATGGAAGGCTCTGAGACATCGTGTCAAGGTAATTTTATAATATTTGCTCTCCTTTGCCTTGTCTTTCTTGTAACACAGAAGTGGTTTTTAAATTTCCTTCTTGAAAATAATCTTTTAATTTTGTTTGTATTTCCATTTCTCCTCAGGAATCTTCTGAATCCTTTATGTATGTTCACATATTTCTTATGTAAACATTTAGATCCTATTCTTTATACCAAAAAATATCAGTCTAGTGTACTTCAAATTTTTAATCACGTATCTACAGTAAGACATTTATTTTGCATTGCAGTCCAATATTCACATGCACAGATATACAGAAGTGTAATATGTGGTATAATGTTTGCCTTTTTTCCCTGTGATGTATTCTTTTCTGTGTTTTTAAATTATTTATTTACTTATTTATTTATTTTGGTACTGAAATTGAACTCAGAGACCCCCAACTAATTAAGCCATAACCACAACCCTTTTTATTTTGAAACAGTCTCACTAAATTGCTGTGACTGGCCTTGAACTTGAGATTCTTCTGCCTCAGCCTTTTGGGTCCCTGGGATTAAAGGCCTGTGCCACAGCACATGGCTGCTATTGTATTTTTTACAGTCCATTAGTGGGCTATAGCCTATTGTTTGAAAACTCTTTCTAGTAATATTTCAAGTTTTCCATTTGCTAGAAGAAAATAAATAGGAGGTTAGCTGGAATAGCCAAAAGTGGGAAGAAAATTCTGAGGGGGAAGGAAGGAGATACTGGTGGTATCACCCAACAGAGACTAGATGTGCCCTGTTTGTCTTACTAAGCTGCCTCAACTTAATCTGCCAGTTTGATAAATCGGTTGGCAGTTCTGCAATTTTATGAGACCCTACAAGTACAGTAGTCATTGGGGAAAAGTAGCTTAAAAAACAACCACACTCTCAGTATCAGGCAATTCTTTTGCATACAATCAAAATTTTGTATATTTTTTATTTAAAAAATTCCCTGGTATGTGAGAAGATCTCTATGTACTTTTGTTTCTTTTTCATTTTTGTTTCTTGCAGTTCTGAGGATTGAATGCAGGACCTTGTGCTTGCAAGGTCACTCTACCAGCTAAGCTATATCCCCAACCCCTTTTGTTACCTATAATATTATTTTTTCCAAGACCTTCATCTCCACTTAATTTACTATGTCAGTAATGCAAATATTCTCCAAACCACATTCATAATTACTGTTTTGGTACTTTACAGTAAGAGCTATGCCTGTCTAAGGAACTGTGTACTGTATCTATGCTGAGTATTCTTCTCACTTTGAGTTCAAAACCCACCTCTGCTACTAAGTAGTTTTATCCTTGTGGACAAGGCCCTCAACTCTTTTGGTTCTGTATTCAATAACAGTAAAATCAGGGGTTGTACTCAGTGTTTCTCAGCAATCACAAGTCCTGAAGTGGAACATATTAATAATCACAGAGCATAAGGGTGACACATTGTTTCCTAAAACTGCATAGTATAATAATTATTTAGAAAATTTTGGATAATAATGTTTTCATTATATAAGCTCTCAAAGTTAAGCTAGACATTCTTTTTGACTGGTGGGCAGAGATTTAAAAGGGTTTAAAGATACCAAATTAAATTATGAGGCTACTGGTAACTACATTTTTGCATTATATGATTCTGGCAAAGCAACCAATGAATAATAGTCAATCATAACTATACAGAGAGAAGACCAGCATACTTTTGATATTTCTCACTTCCCTCTTTCACCTAATTTCCCAATCCATTCAGGAATATATTTTTATGTTTTAATTTGCACTAAGTTTAGTGTAGCCAGTTACTTAATCAATTTTTATTTTTTGGATGATGATGATGATGATAAGGAAATTAAAAAACAACTATTCTGTGCACTTCCCAGCAGTGTTTTGTGGATTACATGACATAATAAGTGGATGTGCTTTGGAAAGTTTTTAAGATATTGTATAATATCAAGTAATTATTACTTGTGCTTTTGCTTCATATATGTTTAACTGAAATCAGCTCTTTAAATGAACTGTTATAATCTTCTACTGGAGACTATAAGACATTTTTTTAAATATTTAAACAAATTTGGTTTTCTTTATTCTTAAATTTTTCCTTCTAGGATGCATTATTTTTTCCATTTTTGAAGTGTAATTTACATACCATAAAATTCTTCCTTTAAAATGTATGGTTTCATAAGTTTGACTATATTCAGAGTTGTGTTACATTACCACGAGTTCCAGAGAATTTTTATCATCCCCAGAAGAAACCCTGTACCCATGTAGTCATTTCCATTCCTTCCTCTCTCATACTCCTATCAAGCACAAGTCTACTTTCTGTCTTTATGGATTTGTCTATTCATGTTTTTTTTTTTTTTTTTTTTTTGGTTAGGCTCTTTCACTTAGCTTAATGTTTTCAGGGTTCATCCATATTGAAACATGTATCTATTTATGACAAAATATCATTTCATGGTATGGACATAGCATTTTGTTTGTTATTTATGGACATTTGTACTGTTTTTTTATTTTGGTACTATAAACTTTAACATACAAGTTTTCATGTGGGCACATATATCTTGGATATATACCTGGGAATGTAATTGTTGGGTCACATGTTAACTTTCTGTTTAACTGTTTGAAGAACTATCAACTGTTTTCCCATGTGGCTATGCTATTGTAGATTCCCACTGGCAATGGGAATACTGTAGTTTGAAAGTTCCAACATCTCCATCTTTGCCAGTATTCATTAGTTTGTCATTTAAATTATAGCCATCCTAGTGAGTATGAAATGGCATCTTATTATGATATTGATTTGCATTTCCTTAATGAGTATTACATTATTCTTATTGCTGCAGTCATTGTAGTATCAAAAATCTTATAATTTGTAACCTTGTTATGTGTTGCTTGGGTGGGGGGAAAATAAAATCTAATTTGTTCACATTGTATGAAAGTTTGCAAGGCCTCTTCACATCCATTATCTCTTTAGTTTCCTCAATAACATTGGAAATAGGGCAAGGATTCTTTTTATTTTTATGGATAAGGAAACTGACTATGGCAAAGGCATTTTCTGAGGTTCTAAAATTGATAAATAGGGTAGCTCTTTTCTTAGCTCAAGTCTGTGACCCCTCTCCTCTTCATGGAATCTTGTTGCCATGTTAGGCAAATTTTCCCCTGCAGTACTTGACACTTGTAGACCCAATGGGTTAAAAGTTATGATCCATGACTTCTATATTTAATATTAGTGGCCATGTATTTTTTATACATTGCCCAAATTTTTGTACTTTTCCTCATATTTGTGGAAATATCTTTTAGAACTTTCCAGCTCAACCCCTGGGCCTTATGATCAAGAAATGTATGTATTTTGATCTGAAGAGAGATTCAAATCCCCACCCATCCTTCTTCCTCACCTACTCTAAGTTATCCTTAACAAGGACACTAATATTTCTGTAAGTATTCTGAGAATATTGCTGGAAGATCTGGGGAACTGTAGGATTAATTTGGCCAAAATTCAGTAATCCTAGAAGTTGGGATTATTATAAATGTATATTGAGATTTTAAATCATATACATAGGAATAACACTATAGACTCCTTTTATCACATCTGGTTTGTTAGCTTACTCAGGAACTAAAATCAAAGCTTATAGTTGTCTCTGTTGCTGAAAAAAATCAGGACCACAGTGTATTATAGAACAAATTTCTGAGATTTCTATTCCAACATAAGAAAAGGAATACTTATCATTTTGGGATATACAAAAGAGTTATGATTTTTGTTTGCATATAATTTTCTTCTGTATTTATTCTCATTGATTCTCACTAAGATTACTTTTGCCATTTAATGCAAATCTTCCATAATTGTTGTAGGTAAGATTTTTGTTTTAGCTCTATTAAGATTAGCAGATCTTGATGCTTAGAGTTTCTGCCATGAACTGAGAATTTTCCAAATTTTCTGTAATAAGAATGTATTATTGATTCATACTGGAGTGGATACACTATTGAAAGGAGATAAAGATAAGGTGTTCTTAACAGTCCCAGAAAGCTCTGAGAAAGAGTAAGCTGATGGTTTGTCCATATAACTAATGTTATTCTTTTTAATTTTTTGTCTCTTAGTGTGATCCAGCCTTACTTCCTGAGCCCACCCATGTTATGCTGAACCATCTCTATGCATTATCTATTAAGGCAAGTGGTGTCCTTGGTTCTTCACATCTAAGATATTTGAAAGGTTAGGGGTAACATGTTATGCAGTGGTTACTTGCTCAGCTACTTCATTTTAACCTGAAGGTGACAGTAGTGGTTAAGAAGAACTTACTTTTTAGCCAGTGGGTCATTTGTTTTTAATTTTATTCTGTTTCTGTTTTCTGGCAAACTGACTTGTCCAGTGATTGAACAGTCTATTTTATTTCCCAGTTTCTTTTTGGGTGGCTAGAAGCTTTATACCATCTACTTTTTGAGTTCATAGCAGTAAGACATCATTTGCAGAAAGTCAGGTTTAGCTTCTAGTTCAAAGAATACTTCACTGTGATAGTAAGACTTCTTTCTCCCATCTTAAATGTGGAATCGAGCTACTTTTAGGTGCCACTATCATATATACCCAAATGCTTGCTTCTGTCCTGTACAGTAGGTAAAGGAGAAATGTGACCAGATTTGCCCTGTCCCCTCTAGCTCTAGAGTCCTCCTTGCTTTCTCCGCTATTTTGGATTCTGGGATGAAAATTTCTGTTCTGTTCTATCTTGTCATGTCTGTTCAGGCTGTTAGAATAAATTTATAAAGCTCTGTGACTGTTAAACTAAGCTGATCAGGATCAGAATAACCTGGGAAATTTTGTGAGCATACAGATTCAGTGACTCCATCTCCAAAGATTTCAGATAAGAGCATCAAGATCCAATCAAATCCCCAACCATTTTTGTGTTATTTTTACTTTGAACCAGGGTCTCACTAATTTTCTGAGGTTGTCTTTGAACTTATGATCCTTCTACCTCAGTCTCCCATGTCACTGAGATTAGAGCCATACACCACCATGCATGGCACACTGCTTTTATTTTTTAAATGTGTTTAGCTAGATTAGGGAAATCATTGGTAGAATGACTGTAATAGATTACATGGTAATAGAGAAAACTTAAAAATAGATTTTTGAATTTCACTTTTATAATGACCTTGTTGAGCAATTATTTTTAAATCCAGTTTTATAGATAAACTAAGACTCAGAGAAGGTCAAATTGCTAGTAATTAACAGAAAGGACTGAGGTTCAGTCTCCTTATCCTAATTCCACGTTATATCCTCTGCATCATAATGCCAGGTTCACCAAATAGGTCTTTCTTTGACCAGCTTCTCATTTCTACAAAATTTTTGCTGGAATTGTGTGTGCTGGTGTGTTTTACTAAGGTTCAAATCCAGGGAATGTGCATGCTAGGAATATGCTGAGCTCCACCTCAGCATTTTTATTTAATTTTGAGATAGGATCTCACTAAGTTGCCCAGGCTGACCTCGAACTTGCCTTAGCCTCCTGAGTAACTAGTATTACAGGCATACACCAGCATGCCCAACTGCAGTTGTATTTTTACCCACTTTCTGTCATATTTTGGCTATGTTTCAGCATACTCTGGTCAAAGTGTTAACCACAGATGCATTTATTATGGATAATACAGTATGGGGGGTAAGGTAGGAAAATATATTGGTTTCTAAATTACATTGACTTGGGTTCTTTGGCTACTGAAAAAAAAATGACACCATGATTCCATCAAGGCCAAACTTGAATTGGCTTGTGCTTTCAAAAGCACCTTTTTCTGGTCTACTTGACTTGTGGCCTTTTGCTTTATCCCTTCTAAACCCACCCCACCTCTCCTGCAGGGTCAAGGACCAATGACAGAGGTGGTTCAGGGACATTCTGGATCTCTCTTCCATATTTCCTCTCTCCTCTGTGATAACCATTCAGCAGCACATATGCAGTTCTGGAGTGCCACCTGCCTTTGCCTAAAATCCCCTGAATCCAGGGCACTTAAATTGACTGAAGATGAACTGCTTCATGTTTTCTGTCCAGTTAGCACTTTTCATGCACTCATTCATATTCTGAAAGAAGGTCCTGTCTTGAGTTTTTCTTTTGTCAGAAATCAGAAAGCCTAAGGTAATATGCTATGTATTTTAAGACTCCCAGTAATTTTTCACATACTTCTCTACTACTTGGGATGTAATTTCCCTTCACTACTGATTCCAAAGTCCTTAATACTGACAGTTTTTGAGAAGATCAAGTAAAGATATTGGGTATCTGAAGGAGTAAAGATTACTTCAGGTCTGTTTACGTGGATCTTAAGGGGGCAAATTCTGATTTCTATTCCCATTGATAAGTCATAACTGTGACCCTACAACTCTTCTTATTTTCAGGGATTTTTGTTATCAATTACAAAATTGAAGTTTTGGGTCACAACTACAAGTTGGGGGTTAGAACTGAATAGTGGCATGAGTGTTGTCCTTAACAGGGTCTTATAAAATAAGAGAAAGGGAATTTGGACAGGCTAAGGACATTTTAAACACATGAATGTTTGGAAATGTTTGTGATAACCTGAAGGTGATGTTTCTCTTCCCCAATTAGTAGAGTTGCATTCTGTAGATTATCTGGGAGAGTGATTTACAGTTAGAGTATCTATAGATGAAATAAAATGAATTGACAATCCAGAGATCCACCAGATCAAGCACTAGTCTGAGCTCAGAGGATTCTGAGGGTAGCATCTTATTTTCAGATGCAGCAGAGTTGTGGTAGCAACTACAACTAGATGAACTAAAAGTTCAGGAGAAAAGGTAGAACTGTCCAAGGTGAACTGAGATCAATAGTCATTTTATCCTCTGGAATCATTTGCTATTATGGGTCTGGATTGTGTATGACCTTTGCCTAGTCAGAGGATATCTGTTAAGGTAATAAAGCTCCTAGCAGTATGAGCTAATAGAGGGTGAGTTGGAAACTTAAAGGTCTTTAGATCTGCAGCTGGTTTTCCCCCAAAGGACACTTATTATATGAGAAGTGTAGAGAGACGCCACAAAATCTTTTAAGAAGCAGAGTAAAATCTCTTAAAGATGTATGACGCTAAGGTCTTAAAGACTAACTAAAGCAAGGGGACTCAACTGAAGCACATGGTTCCAAAACATTTTCCAAGTATTAAAATAAAGTAGAGTATTCTAACTACAGAGCCCTCCAAAAAATTTTCAAAGAAGCAAACTGAATACCAGAACAAAACTCAAGGATACCTGTCAGAATAAAAAAATATCCACCTCTCAACATGGTAAACAGCTACCATGATTGACAGCCAATAAAAATTACTAGGAAGAGTTCTAGAAAAGATGAAATAACATGAGCTAGATTTGCTCTGCCACCAAAAACAGCAATCCAGACACATTATATAAACCAACAGTTTCAGGCATTTTCTTAGTTTATTTGTGCAGCAGTAACAGAATACTGAAGTTTCAGAAATTTGCCACGAAGTCAGGCATGGTGATACATACCTGGAATCCCAGCAATGCTGGAGGCTGAAGCAGGAAGAACACAAGTTCAAGGCCAGCAGTCTCTAACTTAGTGAGGTCCTGAGAAGATTAGTGAGAACTATTTCAAAAATTTAAAAAATGACTGGGTACATGACTCTGTTTAAGTACTTCTAGATTCAATCCCAGGTATACACACATGCATATCATATATGTATATGTACACATACACATAAAAAATATTTATTTATCACATTTCTGGAGACTGGGAAGTCAAGAACAGGGGGCTAGTGTCTGACTAGAGCCTTTGTACTGTGTCATTCCATGTGGAGGGTTGAACTTAATCATTTATAAGGAATTCACTCCTATGATAATAAACCCATTCTCACAGTAACAGTTTTAATCTATTAATGAGGCAGAATCTTCATGGCCTAATCACCTCTTAATTTTATTATAGTGGAATTTAATACTGTAACATATTTTTTGGGAGACACATTCAAATTGCCATAGATATTAAATACCAAGCAGTGAAGAATTATGACCTCTGAAATATGGGTAACAAATGAGGTGGTCCCTTTATTTGATTGCCTTAGCTTACTAACCTGAGAATATTTCTGAGTTATGACTGGAAATTTCTGAGTTATGAATTTCCAGCCTACTGAATTGCCTAAGTTGAGAACATGGAGTACAGAACAGAAGGGTTTTCCATTAGTAGTAGGGAATGTTTCTCTCAAGATGAAATGCTGATAGTAGGAATAAAAATGACCCTCCAAAGATATCTTTGTGTTTATTTCCAAAATCTATGATTAGGTTAGCTTACGTGCCAAAGTGTAACTAAGATTATAGATGGAATCAAGTTTAGCTTGAAATGGGGAGTTTGCATTGGATTATTCAGTTGAACCCAACTATAAATGGAAGAAGCTCTGAGTGATGTGATATGAAAAGATCTTGACCTATTTTCTGGTTTTGAATTTGGAAAAAGAGGATAATGAACAAACCATGTAGGTAGCCCCTGGGAGCTAGAAATTATGGAAATTTCTCCAGGAAAGAGAAGATTTAATATTAATCCAGAGAGACCCATTTTGGATTTAGGAGCCAAAGAAATGTAAGCTAATTTGTATTGTTTTAAGCCACTGAATTTGCTGTAATTTGTCACAGTGGTCATAGAAAAACTACTGAAAAATCTAAATCTTAAATGCCAAGTCATGGGGATCAAGTTACTTCAACATGTCTGCATCCCAGAACAAAGCTCAAACATATGTACAGAAAACAAAAATACCTAGCACTGAAAAAGATAAAATTTACCATATCTGATATCTAATAAAAAATGAAGCATTCAAAAAATAGGAAAATTAAACCTAATGAGAAAAAATAATTGAAATTGACTCAAAACTTACAGAGAATAGACACAGCAGACAATGGATATTGAAAGATATAATTTTTTCTACATATTTGGAAAGATTAACTATATGACCATACATGTACATATTTATATCACTTGAACTTCAAGAGATTAGAACTGTAAATCATGAGAGGAAAAATACTCAGATAAATGTTAGACATTGCTGTTGGATATGGAAAATGAAAAATCCCAAAATAGTAAGGCCTGAAAAAAGGGAGTGAAAAAGAAATCCATATATTAATATCACTGATCCTTTCCCAGTGCATTCCTGCCCAATGACAGAACAACCCCATAGAAAGGAATCCAAAGCATTGATCCTTCCCCAGATAAATCTTTTCCTAGTGGCAGTACAATGAGACCCTGAAGGGAAAGAGAAAATTACTGAACACTAACTCCAGACCCTCTATTCTTCTTCAAGTAAAAATACTGCCCAGTAAAATTAATTTTCAAATTCTCACAAAACTGTTTTCTGAGTGCTCAAACTGCTGACTCCAGACCTCCCATTTCACCCGGTAAGACAGACCCCAAATTTCTGAGTGCCCAAGCATACATGCTTATTAAGTCACCTCTCAGTATAATCTTTATAAACCCAGCCTTCTCCTTTATTCAGTGGCCCATTTTCCACCAGGAGTGTGAGTCCAGTGGTGTCACCCCATTCCCACCCCTCATCCAGTCCTGCATGAGACTTCATTCCTGAATAAAGAGCTGATCTGTGAAGTCTGGTCCACACCAGTCCTTTTGTGCTAACAATTGCAAAACAATACAAATCACTCAAAAGGAAACAAATAAAAATGGCTTTTAAAAATAAAAAATTCAGGGGAATTCAAGATGGCAGGTTAGGGGAATGCTGTATTCCTTGTTGTTCCATGAACTGGAATTCGAGCAGCAGGGATATTGGTTTGAGAGGTTGGTGAAAGACGATTTCACTAAAACAGAATTGGGCCATCAAAGTATCTTAGAGATTCAGAAATTTGGATACAAGATTGTGTAGAGGGAAATGAGAGGGAAGAGGGGTATGAAAAATGGTGGAATGAGACAGACATCATTACCCTGTACATGTATGATTGATTGCATGAATGGTATGAATCTACATTGTGCACAACCACAGAAACAAAATGATGTACCCCATTTGTGTACAATGAATCAAAATGCAGTTTCTAAAATTAAATAAGTAGTTTAAAAAAAAAAGACTACATTAGAGCCAAGCACTTTGCAGTGCTGGTTCAACAGAGGCAGGGAGAATGCAGAGAAACATAATAGATTTGTAAGAAAAATTCTGAGATCAGAAAAGGAGCCTAACCTCAGCTGATCCAGAGACTGCTCTGTACATGATATTTACCAGCTGGTGCCAAAGAGCTGAGGCAGGAGTCATCTTGAGGTGGCTATGCTGCAGCACCTGCTGCAGGAGCTGGAGATCTGAGAAAACACAGCTATGTTACTATTCGGGGTGCTGGATTTGTTGTCTATGTTCAACACAAAATTCAAGAACAGGACACAGAGATAGCAAACAAGAAGCAAAGGTAACAGATATAGACTTTTCTGAAAAGAAGGGCCCCAAAACTGGGAATCAATTGGGTGGGTTTTGGCCTGTTCTTTTTATGGTCTCTGGAATTTTCTCCTTTCCTTATCTCTTCCTCTGTCTACACACTCCTCACTGTTATCATTTGGTTACCTCTCTGTCTATGTGTCTGTTTTAGTTTTTCTATTAGACAACTGCCCCCGCCCTTTGCTTTGGGGCCCAGAGCATATTTTACCCAGGGGAATTCAAACCAGAAAGGTGAAGGAGAGTGTGACTCACTTTCCCCTTTGAGTTTGTTGGCTTGCAGAACAGGTCAGGAATTTGAACAGGTAGGTGTATAAGCTCAAGGGCCAAACCCAAGAAGACTGGAAAGGCTGTGTCCATGGGCAGCAGAGGGATGAAGGATTGGTTTCCCTGTCCCATGAGTGGCAACTCCTGGAATCCAGACTCCCAGAAGAGATAGGGTAAGTGCCTGGCCCTATGTGTTGATCCAGTTTCTCCAGAGCAGTCACCGCCCCTCAGACCTGATTAGACCTAAGCCCCACCTGCAGAAACTCCACTCTTAGAACTCTGTATCAGCCATGCCTGCGAGTGCAGTAATCTGGTTTGTGCTGACAGAACTAGAGCTAACAGAACTTCCCATCCCATCATACCTCATACTGCTGAGAAGGGAAGCAGAGAATTTTTGACCTCCAACTGGTAACTTGGTGAGCAACACAAAAAGAGGAAGGTTTAAACAACCCTTTACCCTTATGCTCATGCTCAGTACATTACTCAAGAACAAATGGAAAGAAAGAGAGTTGGACATAGTGAATGAAAAATAAAAAGGCATATAGACAAACCACTCCAGACATGGGACTCACAGAAGAGATTTCATTAGGCACACTAACGGTGTCTGCCCTTAAGAGAGAGAGAGCCTGCAAGAGGTAGCATGGTGGAGGAGCTTTACTTAAGTACTTGAATTGCCTGGGCTAAGGATGATCGGGCCAATTGCTGAGCAGTTAAAATTTGCAGCCTACAGATTAAGCCAATGGGTGGCAAACACAAGCTGACAAGTGGACCAATGGCTGGCTAGGATGGTAGACTGACAGCTGGGGGTGTTGTCATTTCTCCTTGCCTTCCCCGACAGGCGTGTTCCCCAGACTGGTGAGCATCATCCTGCAGCAGGAGGCCTGGATGATGCATATCCTACCAGATTACTTAGTTATGAGGTATTTTCCACTTTCTGCAAGTCTCAAAAACCATGATCAGGGTTGGGGTTGTAGCACAGTGAAGCTTATGCCTAGCATGTGTGGGGTACTGGGTTCAATTCTCAATACCACATATAAGTAAACAAATAAAGGTATTTTGACAACTAAAAAAAATTTAGGAAAAAAAATACCATTTCTTTATTGTTACATACTACAAACTCCCCCACAATCAATGTACATCATCCATCCTCGGTTAGTTGCAAATCCAGCTAAACGCAAAAAAAAAAAAAAAAATCCTCATGCATTGTTTCACTAGATTGAATGAAGTCATGTGGGTGGGGTTCTGCATGGCTGCCATTTGCTCCCAGTTCTTCTCCTTGAGGGATGGTGAAGGGTGTAGGTGGGATCAACGTCTTTGCTCTCAGTACCCAGCTTAGATACAGCCATCTCATGTGGGGGAGAGTGTGTGTGAAGGAAGGGGGATGCAGCCACTGAGGGAAGATACAATGTGTGGGTGAAGATTGAGTGTTTGTCTTTAGGAAAGGACTGAACAAGAGAGCATCTGCTTCTGAGAGTAGAGCAAGCCAGAGTGTGTGAGTGTGAAAAAGCAAACACCCTCACAAGCTAATCCTTTCCTGGACCTGGGGAAGCCAATGGATGGCGGGTGCCCAGGAGACTGCAGCTTTTTGGCCAATAGATGGAGGTGTTGTACTATGTCTGTGTTCTGCTTCTGCAATTGCCCCATTCAACATCCCTGAAAGAACAATTAGCCTCTGTGTTCTGGTGGTGAGGGACAATAGAGACCACTGTCCATGTCCCTGAAACAATGTCTCACAGAACAGGGGGTTGGAACTAGTTTTCCCAGGTTCTCTCCTTGGGAAGCCTCCATCTCTAGAGAAATGGGATTTTCTTGAAGCTTTAGCCTTAACAGAGAGGTCCAAATGTTGAGGAACAACCAGCCTTGATTACCAGGGGGCTGATTCTGATTGTGTGATCAATTTACTGATGACCTCAGTCCATTTGCCTTTCCCTGTGTTCCTTTGCATAATAAATTATGAATTTCTAGCTTTAAAATACTTGCTACTATATGTACTAAGATGAAAGAGACACACAAGGTCCCATTCTGCTAGAGGGTTTCACCTTATAAATAACTAATCCTTCTAGGCAAAGCAGACCAGAATGGAGACAGGGCAACACAGAGGATGGTTGTATGTGTTGTTAAAATACTGAAATGCTTCTCTTCTAGTTGGTAAATAGCTGTTGACTGAGCACTAGGTTTGCCAAATCAAATACAGTGCACCCCATTAAATTTGAATTTCAGATAAACCACAGGTAATGTTTAAGTATGTTCTTTTTTTTAATTATTGTTTTTTTATTTTTACAGACTGAATTTTGATTCATTGTACCCAAATGGGGTACAAATTTTTATTTCTATGGTTGTACACAATGTAGATTCACACCATTCATGTAATCATAAATATACATAGGGTGATACTGTTTCATTCTACTATCTTTCTGTGTCCAATCCCCTCCCACACCATTTTTCTCTACACCATTCAAAGTTCCTTCATTGTTCTCCTCCTCCCACCAATGCCCCCTTGTTATAAATCATCATCCACTTATCAGAGAAAACATTTGACATTTGGTTTTTTGGGATTGACTTATTTCACTTTGGATGATCTTTTCCAACTTCATCCATTTACCAACAAATATCATAATTGTATTACTTTCTATGGCTGAGTAATATTCCATTGTGTATATATATTACAGTTTTTTTTTTCCATTGAACATTGAAGGGCATATCAGTTGGATCCACAATCTAGCTTTTGTGAATTGAGCTGCTAAAACATTAATGTGGCTGCATCACTGTAGTATGCTGATTTTAAGTCCTTTGGGTATAAACCAAGGACAGGGCTAGCTGTGTCAAATGGTGAGTCCATTTCAAGATTTCTGAGGAATATCCACACTGCTTTCCAGAGTGGTTGCAACAATTGGCAACTCCACCAGGAAGGTTTGAATGTGCCTTTTCCCCCACATCCATGCCAACACTTATTATTGCTTGTGTTCTTTTTTTTTGATTTTAATAAATAAGTATTTTTTTTACTGTAAACATATGGGATACATGTTGTTTCTCTGTACATGGTGTAAAGGCATACCATTTGTGTAATCATAAATTTACATAGGGGAATGTTGCTTGATTCATTCTGTTATTTTTTCCCTTCCCTCCTACCCCTCCCACCCCTCTTTTCCCTCTATACAGTCCTTCCTTTCTCCATTCTTGCCCCCCTCCCAACCCTAAATCTAACCCTAACACTAACCCCTCCCACACCCCATTATGTGTCATCATCCACTTATTAGCAATATCATTTGTCCTTTGGTTTTTTGAGATTGGCTTATCTCACGTAGCATGATATTTTCCAATTTCATCCATTTGCCTTCAAATGCCATAATTTTATCATTATTTATGGCTGAGGATTATTCCATTGTATATATATGCACCACAGTTTATTTATCCATTCATCAATTGAAGGGCATCTAGGTTGGTTCCACAATCTGGCTATTGTGAACTGAGCAGTTATGAACATTGATGTGGCTGTATCTCTATAATATGCTGATTTTAAGTCCTTTGGGTATAGGCCAAGGAGTGGGATAGCTGGGTCAAATGATGGTTCCATTCCAAGTTTTCTAAGGAGTCTCCACACTGCTTTCCAGAATGCCAGCCCCACCAGCAATGTATGAGTGTACCTTTCTCCCCATATCCTCGCCAACACCTCTTGTTGCTTGTATTCTTGATAATCACCATTCTAATTGGGGTGAAATGGAATCTTAGAGTGGTTTTGATTAGCATTTTTCTTATTACTAGAGATGTTGAACATTTTTCCATATGTTTGCTGATTGCTTGTAGATCTTCTTCTGTGAAGTGTCTATTCATTTCCTTAGCCCATTTGTCTATTGGATTATTTGCATTCCTGGTGTAGAGTTTTTTGAGTTCTTTATAGGTTCTGGAGATTAGTGCTCTATCTGAAGTATGATTGGAAAGATTTTCTCCCACTCTGTAGGCTCTTTCTTCACATTGCTGATAGTTTCCTTTGCTGGGAGAAAGCTTTTTAGTTTGAATCTATTCCAGTTATTGATTCTTGCTTTTATTTCTTGTGCTATGGGAGTCCTGTTGAGGAAGTCTGGTCCTACGCTGACATGTTGAAGCTCTGGACCTGCTTTTTCTTCTATAAGATGCAGGGTCTCTGGTCTGATTCCAAAGTCCTTAATCCATTTTGAGTTTAGTTTCATGCATGGTGAGAGATATGGGTTTAGTTTCATTCTGTTGCATATGGATTTCCAATTCTCCCAGCACCATTTGTTGAAGAAGCTATCTTTTCTCCATTGCATATTTTTGGACCCTTTGTCTAGTATGAGAAAATTGTATTTATTTGGGTTTGTGTCCGTGTCCTCTATTCTGTACCATTGATCCACCTTTCTATTTTGGTACCAATACCATGCCGTTTTTGTTACTATTGCTTTGTAGTAGAGTTGAAGATCTGGTATTGTGATACCCCACTTCACTCTTTCTTTCACAGATTGCTTTAGCTATTCTGGGTTTTTTATTCTTCCAGATGAATTTCAGAATTGTTTGTTCTATTTCTGTAAGGTACATCATTGGTATTTTAATTGGAATTGCATTGAATCTGCATAAGCCTTTTGGTAGTATGGCCATTTTGACAATATTAATTATTCCTGTCCAAGAACATGGGAGATCTTTCCTTCTTCTAAAGTTTTCTTTACTTTCTTTCTTTAGTGTTCTGTAGTTCTCATTGTAGAGGTCTTTCACCTCTTTTGTGAAATTGACTCCCAAGCATTTTATTTTTTTAGATGGTATTGTGAGTGGGGTAGTTTTCCTAATTTCTCTTTCTGAAGATTCATCACTTATGTACAAAAATGCCCTAGATTTATGTGCATTGATCTTATATTTTGCTACTTTACTGAATTCACTTATGAGATCTAAAAGTTTTCTGGTGGAATTTCCTGGTTCCTCTAAGTATACCATCATATCATCAGCAAATAGGTATAGTTTGAGTTCTTCTTTTCCTATTCGTATCCCTTTAATTTCTTTGGTCTCTCTAATTACTCTGGCTAGAGTTTCAAGGATGATATTGAAAAGAAGTGGTGAAAGAGGGCATCCCTGCCTTCTTCCAATTTTTAGGGAGAATGCTTTCAGTTTTTCACCATTTAGAATGATATTAGCCATGGGCTTAGCATAGATGGCCATTACAATGTTAAGGAATGTTCCCACTATCCCTATTTTTTCTAGTGTTTTGAGCATGCAGCATTGCTGTATTTTATCAAATGCTTTTTCTGCATCTATTGAAATAATCATGTGATTCTTGACTTTAAGCCTATTGATATGGTGAATTACATTTATTGATTTCCTGATGTTGAACCAACCTTGCATCCCTGGGATGAAACCCACTTGATCATGGTGCACTATCTTTATAATATGTTTTTGTATGCAATTTGCTAAAATTTTGTTTAGAATTTTTGCATCGATGTTCATTAGGGATATTGGTCTGAAATTTTCTTTCCTCGATGTGTTCTGTCTGGTTTAGGTATGAAGGTAATATTGACTTCATAGAATGAGTTTGGGAGGGTTCCCTCCTCTTCTATTTTATGGAATACTTTGAGAAGTATTGGAATGAGCTCTTCTTAAAGGTTTTGTAGAACTCGGCTGAGAGCCCATCTGATCCTGGACTTTTCTTTGTTGGTAGGCTTTTGATGACTTCTTCTATTTCATCACTTGAAATTGGTCTATTTAAATTGTGTATGTCCTTCTCATTCAGTTTAGGCAATTCATATGTTTCTAGAAACCTGTTGATGTCTTCAAAATTTTCTATTTTGTTGGAGTATAAATTTTCAAAATAGTTTCTAATTATGTTTTGTATTTCAGTCATGTCTGTTGTGATATTTCCTTGTTCATTCTGAATTTTAGTGATTTGGGTTTTCTCTCGTCTTTTCTTTGTTAGTGTGGCTAAAGGTTTATCAATTTTGTTTATTTTTTCAAAGAACCAACTATTTATTTTGTCAATTTTTTGAACTGTTTTTTTTTGTTTCAATTTCGTTGATTTCAGCTCTGAGTTTAACTATTTCCTGTCTTCTACTACTTTTGGTGTTGGTCTGTTCTTCTTTTTTCTAGGGCTTTGAGCTGTAGTGTTAGGTCATTTATTTGTTGAGTTTTACTTCTTTTATTAAATCCGCTCCATGAAATAAATTTTCCTCTAAGTACTGATTCATATTGTCCCAGAGATTTTATATGATGTTTCTTTGTTCTCATTTACCTCTAAGAATTTTTTAATTTCCTTTGGAATATCTTCTGTTATCCATTTATCATATAATAGCATATTGTTTAATCTACAGTTAAGGAGTAGTTTCTGTTTTTTTTTTTCTCTTTCATTTATTTCTAACTTCAATCCATTATGATCTGATAGAATACAAGGTAGTGTCTCTATCTTCTTGTATTTGCTAACATTAGCTTTGTGGCATAATATATGGTCAATTTTAGAAATGGATCTATGTGCTGCTGTGAAGAAAGTGCATTCGCTCTTGGTTGGATGGAATATTCTATAAATGTCTGTTAAGTCTAAATTATTGATTGTGTTATTGAGATCTATGCTTTCTTTGCTCAATTTTTGTTTGGAAGATCTGTCCAGTGAGGAGAGAGGTGTGTTAACATCACCATGTATTATTGTGTTATGGTCCATTTGGTTTCTAAAATTGAGAAGGATTGTTTGACATACATGGATGAGCCACTGTTTGGGGCATAGATGTTTATGATTGTTATATCTTGCTGATTTATGCTTCCCTTAAGCAGTACGAAATGTCCTTCTTTATCCCTTCTGACTAACTTTGGCTTGAAGTCCACATTATCTGAAATGAGAATGGATACTCCAACTTTTTTGCTGTGTCCATGTGCATGGTATGTTTTTCCTCATCCTTTCACCTT
Organism: Sciurus carolinensis; assembly: GCF_902686445.1. NCBI lineage: Eukaryota > Metazoa > Chordata > Mammalia > Rodentia > Sciuridae > Sciurus > Sciurus carolinensis. The sequence goes on from NW_025920434.1 coordinate 97,072, forward strand.
TAGTCTATGGGTATCTCTTTCTATGAAGTGAGTCTTTTGCAGGCAGCATATTGTTGGATCTTTGATTTTAATCCAATCGGCCAGTCTATGTCTTTGATTGATGAATTCAGGCCATTAACATTCAGGGGTATTATTGAGATATGATTTGTATTCTTGGTCATTTGGTTCATTTTTAAAATTTTATTTATTTATTTATTTATTGACACACCTTGGTTCCTCCTTTATTTGACAGTTCCTTTAGTATAATTCCTCCCTTTGCTGATTTGTTTCTTTATTTCTTATCTCTTCCTCGTGGAATATTTTCTGAGAATGTTCGGTAATGCTGGCTTTTTTTTTTGTAAATTCTTTTAGCTTTTGTTTATCATGGAATGATTTTATTTCATCGTCAGATTTGAAGGTAAGTTTTGCTGGGTGTAAGATTCTTGGTTGGCATCCATTTTCTTTCAGAGCTTGAAAAATGTTGCTCCAGGTTCTTCTAGCTTTTAGGGTGTGGATTGAAAATCTGCTGATATCCATATTGGTTTCCCCCTGAATGTAATTTGGTTCTTTTCTCTCACAGTCTTTAAAATTCTGTCTTTAATTTGTTTGTTAGGTATTTTCATTATAATATGTCTTGGTGTAGGTCTGTTGTAATTTTGTGTATTTGGAGTCCTATAAACCTCTTGAACTTGATTTTCCATTTCATTCTTCAGATTTGGGAAGTTTTCTGACATTATTTCATTGAATAGATTGTTCAATCCTTTGGTTTGTTTTTCTAAGCTTTCCTCAATCCCAATAATTCTCAAATTTGGCCTTTTCAAGATATCCCACAGTTCTTGGAGATTCTGTTCATGATTTCTTACCATCTTCTCTGTTTGTTCACCTTTTTTTCAAGGTTAAATGTTTTGTCTTCAATATCTGAGACTCTGTCATCCAGGTGTTCTGTCCTATTTGTTATGCTTTCTATGGAGTTCTTAATTTGGTTTATTGTTTCCTTCATTTCAAGGATTTCTGTTTGTTTTTGTTCAATATCTCTAACTCTTTATTGAAATGATCTTTTTCATCCTGTATTTGCTCTTTTAACTGTCGATTGGTGCGATCATTCAATGCCTGCATTAGCTCTTTCATCACATCATTCAATGCCTGCATTTGCTCTTCATCTCATTGTTTGCTTCCCTGATCATTTTAATTATGTACATTCTGAACTCCCTTTCTGTCATTTCTTCTGCCATGCAGTCATTGGATATTATTGATGTAACATCTAGATTTGTTTGGGGCATTTTCTTCCCTTGTTTTCTCATATTGTTCAGGAATCAGTGGGTCATTAAGTTATTGCAGATTTCCTCTATTTACTTATAATGTCCCTGAAGATTGCTAGTTTATCCCCTCTTATCCTTCAGTAGCCTGCAGTCTTGGAGGAAGTTGATCATGCGGTGCTCCACAAGGAAGCTGGCTCTCTAGTGTTGGTGACCCTCAGGTGGGATATATTCCCTGTTAGTGGGCAGAGGTGCCTCCACTTGTTGACCAATGGTCATCCAAAGGGGAACTAGGCTACGGGCTCAGGCAAGGCCTGTTTGAGCCTGTGTCTCTGGTTTTACCGTCCTTGTGGGAAAACCTCAACTGGCAGGGAAGACACACCCGGTGGGGAGGTCTCACTGGTCAGTACCCCTCCTAGAGGTTCCCCTCAATCTACAACTACTGCCTGGGCTGGGCTGTCTTCCTCTGCAACCTTCCCAGGGGCCCACACCTACCTCCTGGGCCTGGGAGCCTCACCCTTTGCAGATGAGTATCCTTAGTCTACCTCTTCTCAGAGAATCTGCCCACAGTCCTGGAAACTTCGCTCCGCCCCTAGGCATGTCTCTTTGCAACTCTTCCACCAAGAAGCCAGTCCTGGGACCCGGCTCTGCACCTAATCACCTGGCTATGTGGCCCCTCCTCTGAGCCACCACCTGGAGCCCCATACAATAGCTCTGAGACCCAGAGACCCACCACACACCTCTTCCTCTGAACAGTCACCCAGTTTCTGATGCAGTCACTAGGAGTCCAAGCAACTCACTTCACATCTCCTCCTCATCCAGCCAACCGCCCATAGCCCTAGGCAGTCACTCTGAGTCCAAGTGACCCTCCCTGTCCCTCCTCCTCCTCAGGGGGTACACCCCGGTGTTCAGGAGCAGTCACTCAGAGACCAAGTGACCCACTGCGCTCCTCCTCCAGGCAGGCCATCACTGTTCAGGAGCAGTGGCTTTGAGTCCAAACAACTCACCACTCGCCTCCTCCTCTGGCAATGGCCTGTGGCTCTGATGCAGTCACTCCTAGACCAAGTGACCCACTGTTCTTCTCCTCTTCCTCCGGGCAACCCCCCAGTGTTCAGAAGCAGTTGCTTTGAGTCCAAACAGCTCACCACGCAGCTCCTCCTCAGGCAGCCGCCCAAAGCCCCAGTGGTTGCTCCAAGTCCAAGCGCTGTGCAGAGCAGCCTCCTCCACGATGATCCCAGTTGTCTGTGTTTACCGCTCCAGTGGGGGGGAGGGGCCTTGGTTGTGTTCTTGATAATAGCAATTCTAATTGGAGTTAGATGAAATCCTAGGGTGGTTTTTATTTCCATTCCCTAATTACTTTGGATGATGTGAACTTTTTCATGTATTTGTTGATCACCTCTATATATTCTTCTGTGAAATGTATGCCAAGTTTCTTAGCCCATTTATTGATTGGTTCTTTTTATTTTGGGTGTAAATTTTTTTAAGTTCTTTGTAAACTTTGGAGGTTAGTGCTCTGTCTGAAGTATGTGTGGAAAAGATTTTCTCCCACTCTGTAGGCTCTCTTATCACATTATTGATTGTTTCCTTTGCTGAGAAAAAGCTTTTTAGTTTGAGTCTACTCCATTAATTTATTCTTACATTTATTTCTTGCACTATGATGGTCTTGTTAAGAATGTCTGGTCCTAAGTCAATGTGATGGAGATTCTGGCCTACTTTTCTATTTGGTGAAGGGTCTTAAGTCTAATTCCTAGATCCTTGATCCATTTTGAGTTGAGTTTTGCACAGGGTGAGAGACGGGGATTTAATTTCATTTTACTGCATATTGATTTCCAGTTTTGCCAGCACAATTTGTTGAAAAGGCTATCTTTCCTCATTGTTTTTGGCACCTTTGTCTAATATGAGATAACTGTACTTATGTGGGTATGTCTCTGTGTGTTCTATTCTGTACCATTGCTTTGCCTGTTTGCTTTAGTCCCAATACCATGCTGTTTCTGTTACTATTGCTCTATAGTAGAGTTTAAGGTCTGGTATTGTGATACCACCTGCATCAATCTTCCTGCCCAGGATTACTTTGGCTCTTCTGGGTCTTTTGTTCTTCCAGATGAATTTTGTGATTGCTTTTTCTGTTTCTATGAGAAATGTAATTGGGGTTTTAATGGGAATTGTGTTAAATCTGTATAGCACCTTTAGAAGTATAGCCATTTTGATAATATTAATTCTGCCTATCCAAGAACATGGAAAGTCTTTCCATCTTATAAGGTCTTCCTCAATGTCTTTCTTTAATGTTCTGTAGTTCTCATTGTAGAGATCTTTCACCTCTTTGGTTAAATTGATTCCCAAGTATTTTATTTGGACTGATATCTCTGATCAATATAGACACAAAACTCCTTAACAAAATCCTGGTAAATCACATACAAAAACAACTTCCCTGTATAACAGAGCATCATTATTTCAGATACTTGTTAGACTATATATAACTGATGGTATCAGAATTTCTCCAACATTTTTAAATTCAAAAGCTGAATATTTTTTTGTAGTAGACTACTTATACTGAGATCAACAATATATGAATTAATTACTAAGCTAAATGAAACAAAATAATTAATCAAATTATGACTAATGTTCTTTTTAGTGTATATGAAAAACTCCCTTATTAAAATATATTCCAAATATTCAATTTAGAAGAATTTGTCCAAATTAGGAAGAAATTTTGTTTAGAGGCATCTGTGTCAACTGATCCTTTGAGTTTGTGAAAAAAACAAAGATGTTAATACAGGTTATAAACTAATTAATCACCAAGAATTATTCTTAAATAGCTGACTGGTCTAAAATTTGTTCAGAACAATTTAACAATGGTTAAACATAATGCAAAGTGCATTTATTAGTATTTTTTAATTTTCATGATCCTATAGTTACTTACAAATACACAGTAAGAATTCTTAGTCTTATGTAATAACTATTACAGTTTGGACCTGGAATGTCCCTCAAAGGCTCATATGTTAATGGTTGGGTTCCTGAAATAGCAGTATTCAGAGATGGACCTTCTGTGAAGTGGTTGGATCATGAGGCTCTAACTTCATCAGTCAATTAATCCATTGATGAATTAGGAAGTGGTAGAAACTGTAGGAGGGAGGTCTAGTAGGAATAAGTAGGTGACTGGGTGTATGCCATGGAAGGGTATATCTTGTCCTAGGCCCTTTCCTCACTCTCTTACTCTGATTCCCAGCCACCATGAGGTTAGCTGCCTTCTTTGTTAGACACTTCTGCCACCATATTTTTCCTTATCTCAGGCCCAGAAACAATGGAGTCAGCAGGCCATAGATTGAAACCTTTGAAACAAATAGCCAAAACAAGTCTTTTCTCTTTTAATTGATTGTCTCAGGTAGTCACAGCAACAGAAAACTAAAACAATAACATAATTAAATATATTATATCCATGACCAAGCAAAAATCTTCTTTCATTTGGCATAAAATCTTACTATGAAGGAAAAATAGGGCTGGGGAGATAGCTCTGTTAGTAGAATACTTGCCTTGCAAGTACAAGGCCCTGTGTTCAATCCCTGCACTGCAAAAAAAAAAAAAAAAAAAAAAAAAAAAAACTACCTAAAAATTGAAGGAAAAAGAGCTGTTCTTCATCTATTTAAATGATGCCTGCCAGGTTCTGTCACAGAAATGGTCTCTTACTTGGTGTATTCCTTGCAGAATCCCAGGCTATGTATAGGTAGTAAAATATGTTTCTTTCCTATTGGCTTGGAGCTTTGAAGAATGTGAATGGGGAGGGAGGAAGGAGCCTTATGATTTTAGATGAAACAGATAAATCCAGGCAAATACTGATTCTGAATCCTTAATCTTAGTAAAACTGAAAGAAAATACTGTTTTTACCCCAAACAGTAAATTACAACACATAGACTTTATGAAGTTTCCAAAAAGAAGTTAATTCTAAGTCTTTAGTATCTAGTTATATTGCTTATATATTAACAAGGATATTTATGTACATAATTAGCACTTGTTTTAAAATTTCTTTTAATTGTAGATGGGTGAAATACATTTATTTTATTTTATATGGTGCTGAGGATTGAACCCAGTGACTCACACCTAGGCTGGCACTCTACCACTCAACTACAACCCAGTCCCCAGCCCCATAATTAGCACTTCTATAAATCTATATAAATAAAATTTTTCAAATAAAAATTCACAGTAATTATGTTGAACCAGAAAATTCCAAGGAACTTAGGTAAAAGAAACTATGCCTCAGGAGTAAAATTTTGGCTACAGAGAGGGACTAGTGTAGCAAAATTAACCTATTGGACAACCATTACTATAAATGGTCATGTAAACCATACTCTACAGAAAAAAATAAACATAATTAATTTTAAAAAGTTCAGGTGCAATTGTTTATCACTGGGCTTCTTAAATAAATTAAAACTTGAACATTACTTATAAGTTTGGATTCTTGAACAAAGACAGTCTTATTATTTCCTTCATAATCTAACTGAAATTCTTCTACTTAGTAGTTTACCCTCTTTTCTGTAAGGATGCTGCATGAATTCCACTATGTGTATATAGCATGAATATTATATGGAATAATTTTATTCAACATGTTGCATTTCCTTAGAGTTATTATATTTTTGATGTTCCAGTTGTCTTTGATTTGCCTAGAGGGACTTCTCCTAGTTGGCATCTGTGACATTAGGAAAAGTCCCTATTAATATTTGGGCACAAGAAGGTGTTCCAAGTTCATCTTGCAATTTTATTTCCCCAAACCCAAAGCACAGATTTTTTTTTTAGACAAGGAATCTGACTTTCCATTTAGTAGAAAATGGTATTCAGAAACCAAGACATAGACACTATATATGCTCACTGCTGCTTAGATACCATTGGTTCAAGGCTCTAATAGTGGGTATCATGAATTGATATAGCTATCTACAACTCCAACCCAACACCATAGGGTTTCTTCTCTAACTTTTCCCTTTTAATAGTTTCATCCTCTCTGCCAAAGTTGATAACCTTTTTCCCAGAAAAAATTCAAAGCATTTACTGATTTGCTGTATCCTATAAGGCTTACAAAACAGATCCAGAATTATTATACCAATTCCTCTGCCACCAATAAACCTACTAAATACAGTTCAAGATGTCCTCAGGGTATACTGAACTATAGAAGACAACCACTGCCTTCTAAATTTACTCAAACAAATTTTATGTGGTTATATTATTATTTGATATATCATTCATTTGTTCTGCTTTTGTTTTTAAGGTTAGACTTTCCACTCTTTTCGGATACATAAAATATTGATGTGGTTTTAAAATAACTATATTAAGATATACTTATAAAAGTCATTTTAAAAAAATATCTTAGTGATAGTTAAACAGTATCTCTTTTACATATTTTCATGTGGTGCTGAGAACAGAATCCACTCACTGCCTTGCACATACTAGATGAGTGCTCTACCACTGAGCCACATTCCAGTCCTGAAAGTTCTTGTTACTTCTATGCCTTAGATCCATTCCCTTGTACACTTAGATTAAAAAAAAAAAACACTCTATTTTCTACAAAATATTGTTCCTGAAGAAGCAATATATCTAATTAATATTATCTAACCCCCTTTTCCCTTAACACACTCCTTTGTACCTGCTTTTTCCCCTTCTCACATTAAAAAAAAAAAAACATATCTATGCCAGTTCCAAGAGAAACTCCTCACATTTAAGGCTGCAAAGTGCTCCCTTGTGTTTATATGTGACTGGGCCATTCTAAATGTGGGAAATAGGGTCAAGTTATTATGAAATTATTAACCCATGTGATCAAATACTATTTCCACAAGTACAGACCAGTCTTAGGAAGGGAAGGTGTTTTTGAGAGCCATTTAGAGAAAAGAGGGTGGGGATGGATTCCTGAAAAAGACACTTGCAGGAGGAGGTTATTTTGTCAAGGGCACAAATCACCTTCCTCTGCCCCTGCTGTCTGTGTAGAGCTCCAAGTTTATTCCCTAGGATCTTATCAGGACTTTGACTGCCTCTCAGTATTGTCTCTCTAAATAAATTCCTCACCCTCCCCAATTAAGTTACATTTAATAGGCATCTGAATCATCTTTACTTTTCTTATATTCTTCCTTTATCTTTTTAAACACAAGGAACACATGGGTGTGTACTTTTGTAAGTTACTCACATGATACAAGAAAACACATAGAAAAAAAACTTAAATTCTGCTCCTTCCTACTCATTTCACCTAGAGCAACCACGCTAATCATAAAAACTGCCACTCTTGGATCACTAATTCACCACTGCATGGACTAGGAACCTCTCCAAGATCTCAGTTTCCACTCAAGTTAGGAATGTCTAAATGCTCTGATGTTTGGGTTGTGCACAGGTACTGGCCATACAATGAAAGTTTAAAGGTAGAAGGACTAGAAGCAGGACAGAGATCCTCATAAGTCAGTATTTCTTCTGCCGCCAATGACTACGGAGACTCCTATTCTGAATCCTAAAATGCCAGATTGTTGCTTTCTCAACACTACTTGTACCCAGGAGAGAGGAGCATACCTTTTTCTTTCTGTATTTCTCAGTCTTTTTGGACTTTCCACTTCTTTTCTAGAGCAGCTGCTCTAGCAGCTCTGGTCATTGTACTCCATGCCCAATGTAGCCACAAGGGGGCGGTGAGAGTAACTATTGCTTTTTCTCATTAGGGTATAAAGGAGCATTATGCAAGTGATCGATTTTGCTGGACTTGGTAAGTCAGTCTTATACTGTGTGGAACCCAATGTTCTTCACCTTTGAATCACCTTAACTCCGGGTTTGCTCTATGCTGGCCTAAGGCCCATGTTGACCAGGGGAACTGCCTGGGATGCTCAGTCACTCAACTGGGACTCATTCTATCTTTCCGGCAAAGACCCTACAGGTTTCTGACCTTGGAAGCAATAGGGCCGCTTGCGTTGGTGAACAGCAATTCCTCACCTTCCTTTCTGCCGTGGCACCCTTCCTGATGTTCTGATAATCTGTGCTGAATAGAGATCAGGAGCAGGTAAAAGTGAGTAGAGTAGTGAGGGAGGTGGAGGAAGAGGAAAATGGGAAATAAGACAAAAAGTGAAAAAAGGGTTCGGGATAAAGGAGATATCACAGTGAATCCTAAATCCACTTCTGAAGGTCATCAGTGCTTTCTGGATTTAATGGGAAGAGGAAAATTGCAAGAAAAAGTAAAGAAAACTTTTCAGGGGTTGGGCAGAATTTTATATCATGGATGGAAATTCTACCAACCTAGGAGGAACAGGTGGTATGGCGTTGGCCTAAAACACCTTGCAAGTCCTCATCTCAAAGTGGATTTAATTTTATTCTCTGAAGTACATCCTAAAGGAATGAGCACAGAGAAGTGGAGAAGTGGGGGTGTGACTCCTCCTCCAGTTGTAAGTGAAGGTACCTGATCCTGTCTGACAAGGAAAGCACAAGTGGAAGGAATTCTAGAGTACAGTGGAAGCTGAGAAAGGATTTGCAAACCTATAGTGAGGTGAGCAGATGAGGTTGTTGTGGTCCTATGGTGAATGGTGAGCACTCTGGCTCTGAATCCAGTAATCTGAGTTCATGTCTCTGTGGGACCTTCCCAGTTAGTTGGAATAAAAGTCATTTTCTTTTATTCTGCAAGGAGACACAGTTTCTTCTACTTTCACATCCTGCTTACTGTACAGGAGGGTTTCTTTCTAGGGAAGGAAGTAACTGAGGTAACAGATATTCCAGTTTCCAGTGTCCTTGCACCACACAGCCTTTGTCCCCCCCCTGTTCCTTAGCTAATTAATTAGGATACCTGAGGACCATCCTTAGGCAGCACCTGTGAAATTAGGACACATCAATTCTGTGTGTCCAAGCTTGGGATGTCCGATTTTTAGCAATTCTCCTGGCTCCATGCTCACTAACTTTGGAGGTCCTGAAACCTCGGCCAAGGGGTGAGCAACCTGGTAACACCCCACCCCCATCCTGGTCCTCAATGACCTTCAGCTCTGACCACCAAATACTAGCCCCAGGTTTGCTCCTTCCCCAACTCCTCCTCATATTTGGACTTATTTTCCTGTTTCTGTACAAGTAGAAATTACTTGAAATAATAAATACCACTCCTTCCTTAGCTTAGTGGCGGGTGATGAAACTCCATTTCCTGTCCTGGCTTTGAGAAAGTTGGGTGCATTTCAGTTGGTTTCATTGGATTCTTACTCTCACTGTTTTGTCTGACATCCTGAGCTTTCTAGTCTCTATTGAGGCCAGTAGGGGCTGCAGTTGCACAGAATTTTGCACCCCAATGTAGAAATCCACTGAAACCTAGAACTCCACCAAGTAGAGACCTGGGGCCTGGATTTGTATGTCCCAGGGTTGAGTCCCAGGGATTTTATCTCAGGCAGAGGTGAAAGGAGCCTGAGCAACTCC